>NW_006408613.1:6318227-6319611 GCF_000296735.1 Chrysochloris asiatica | reverse complement strand
ATAAACATTATACTTAATACTCATTCAACAATCTGGGGATGAGTAATATTACTCAAATGAGGATATTGAAAATTTGGGGCAAATTTATATTTAAATTGAATTATGCCTCAGAACCCTGGTATGGCATGAGTGCTGGGCTAGTAACCAAAAGACAAGCAGTTAACAGTTCAAGAACCCACCAGCTGCTATGCAGAAGAAAGACGAGACCCTCTGCTTCTCTAAAGATTTGCAGTCTCAAAAATCTTATGACTCAGTTCTACTGTGTAATATGGAGTCACTGAGTCAGAATCAACCAAGTGGCAGTGGGCTTTGTGGCTAGAAAAAAAAGCCATCAGAAGAACTGCATTGTTTCTATAAATTACATTTTCCCCTTCTTCTTAAAAAGAGAAAAGAATTCCCAAATTTTATTTTTGTCATTAGTGGCAATTACATTACATTGATCTACAACAAGTAGAAAGTCAGATAGGTACTTAGGATGCATAACCTCAGCCAATAAGCATAGAATTTAGAATTCTGAGCTTTTATAAAAACCACTGCTATCTATTCAGTTCCCATCCCTGTGAAGCCTTTAAGACAGAGTAGAACTGTACCATCAGGTTTTCAGAGATTGCAAATCTGTCTGGAAGCAGATTATTTTCATCTTTCTCCTTTTAACTGCCATGACCTTATGTTTAACTGCAAGATGCTTAATCCACTGCACTACCAGGCCTCTATATGCTTCTGTAGCAATAGGAAATTGGACCACACTACATTTTGTTGTTGTTGTTACATGCTGTCAGGTCGGTTCCAACTTATAGCGATCTTGTATACGGTTTCTGACTTTGTATTTTGAACTCACCTTTCAGTCCAGTTCATTATACTGCACTGCCACAGCCGGAGAAAACTACATACATGGCATGCTTACTTCAACTCTTAAACACCAAACAAATTATTTCAGAGCTGGTATTTCATTTCCACATACCACTGTCTTGCTTTGCATATTGCTATTAGAAAGCAAGATGGCTCTGTAGCATAAGCATTAGGTTGTGGAAAAACAAGGTTAGTGATGCCAGCCCTATCATTGCTCTGCAGGAGAAAAATGAGGATTTCTGTTCATACAAAGATTTTCAGCTTCAGAAGCTCTATATAGGTTCTCTATGAGTCAGAATCAACTCAATGGCACTGGATACCAACAGCATTAGAAAGACTAATGTCAGTATTATCTCCCTTTCCCCTCACCTAGATGGAGAGCAAATTGACATTTACTTAGAGGTCCAGGTTTTATTTGTTTCTTATTTTTCTCCAGCTTCCATCTAAATTTTAGTTTGTTTGTTTGTTTTTAATGTTTTATTGTGAATTATGTGATAGTTTACATGGAAGAACATTAGTTTTACATTCATCCTAT
>NW_006408613.1:6298472-6317112 GCF_000296735.1 Chrysochloris asiatica | reverse complement strand
ATGGCACTTAACAACAGCAACAAAAACCTGTTAACCATTCTGGTGTGGCACTGTGGGTTAATGCGCCAGACTGCAAAGCCATTTGAACTGCAAAGTCAGTGGTTCAAGCTTACCAGCTGCTCCTCAGAAAGTCTATACAGAGTCACTAAGAGTCGGAACCAACTCAACAGCACTTAACAACAACAAATAAACCTGTTAAATGTGTAGATTTATTTCATCTTTTAATTTTGGGGTGACTTACTGAGTTTACAAACTTTACACTAATTCTGGTCTATTTTTCTTTCTATTATTTTTACTTCTTCCTGGATTTCAATTACATGACTATTATTTCTTCTTTTTATTATTTTTGCTGTTACCATCAAATGACCAAGTTTTCTTTTGTCTAAATTGCCTATCTTGTCCCATCTAAAATTTTAACTTTGGATTCCCTATGTTTTTAATCACTGTCTTTTATTTTCTCTAGTAGATTATGACTTTATTTGTCACTTTTCAGAGCTCTTCGTTGGGGTGGCTCTTTTTCTAGAAGGAGCCCTGGCAGCATAATGGATTACAATTTGTACTGATAACCACAAGGTCAGCCATTTGAATCTATAAGCTAATTGCCATGAGAAAAGTGAGACTTTTCTCACCTTTTTTTACAGCATCAGAAACCCTCTTTCTGGAGAATTTTATTTTGTCCCATTACAGCTAGGAGTTCCTTTAAATTCTGAAATCAGTTTTTTCTTTGCAGTGTCCATTATGATTGGCATACTAATTCTGTCATGGCAAGTTCCAAAATATTTATTTCCCCATGAAAACATAATTCAAAGCTTGTATTATGGGTTGATATTTCTGTACTCTTTAATGTTCATTTCCCTATTATTATTCCTTTTTTCATAGTTTATTATTTTCATAATAAAATTTATTATTTTCATAATTTATTATTCACATACAATAAATCTTTTAAATTATGGTACATAGTGATTCAAAGTGGTGTCTTTCAATTTCTATCAGTTTCTTCTTTATATTTATTAGCTAGCCCTCTTTTCTAAGGAAGTTTTCCAACATGAAAATGTGCTACTTGCTCACTGGAAATACTATTCCTATTTAAAGAAAAAGTAGGGTAGAAACTCAACTTTTTTACTTTAGTTAAATATTTTCAGTAATAATAACTAAGATAATATTAATTTACCACCTTATTTATTGGTGTCCTGGTGTGCCTCTGTGGGATAAACAAGAGTGTAATCTTCAGGGAAGCCGACTTCTGCATATTTCTATCAAAGAGCAGCTGATGGGTTTGAAACACCTTCTCATTAACAATCGAGGGTTATAACCACAGCGTTGCTAGATTTCTCTCCAGATGGTATTGTTTTGCTGTTAGTCTGACTCATAGCAAAACTCTATAGGGTTTCTGAGAGTAGCTGATGGGTTTGAACTGCTGACTTTTTAGTTATAGTCCACTACTTATGTTACAGAACTACACCAGTGTCCCCACAAAGTATTTTGTTGTTGTTAGGTGCCATTGAATCTGTACCAACTCATAGCGACCCTATGTACAACAGAAAAAAACACTGTCTAGTCCTGGGGCAACCTTACAATTATTGTCACACTTGAGCCCATTAATGCTGCCACTTTACCAATCCATCTTGCTGGGGGTATTCCTCTTTTTATTTGACCCTCCACCTTACGAAACATGATATTATTTTCTAGAGACTGGTCCCTCCTGACAAAATGTCTGAAATATGAGAGATGAAGTTTAGGGATATGTAAATGTAATGTAATATTAAAATAACAACCTTACTGTGTTCTATTTTAAATATGTTAATATATCCCATGAGTCAGTATTTATGGAACACAGATAACATTATAAATAATTATATTAATTTATAAAAATATTTCACTTTGATCTTTACAGGTAGGTTAGTCATTGTTGTTAAGTGCTGTGGAGTTGGTTCCAACTCATAGCATTCCTGAACAGGATTTTCAAGGGGCAACTGGTGTGTTTTAACTGCCATCATTGTAGTTGGCAGTCCTGTGCTTATCCTACAGCAACACATAAGGACTCTAGGTAAAGTTCATTGTTGTTATTTAGTGTCCTGGAGTTGGTTCTGACTCATAGCAACTCTTAATAGGGTTCCCAAGGAGTGGCTGGCAAGTTTGAACCTTTGACTATATGGTTCAAAATGACCTTTCAGTCTAGTGTTTATCCTACATTGCTACACCACTATTCCAAGTAAAGGTTGTTGTGGTTAAGTGCCGTGGAGTCAGTTCTGACTCATAGCGACCCTATATAGAGTTTCCAAGAATAGGCTGGTGCAATTTAACAACCAACCCTTCTGTTCATACCATTTTTGCACCACACCAGATGACTAATAAATACTTCACATTGATTTGATTGCATTTTATGAGAATTTTCATTGTTTTTGGAAAAAAAATACTGAGATAATGTATGTTTTTGATTATTTAAAGAGATTTTTCAAATTTGGGTTCAAAAGTAAATCTCTCTTGATAGAAGACAAATAATGATATTAGGAATCTATGAAAAACAATCCTTAAAAATAGAAGAAAACATAGGAAAGTTATTTGTCTGTATTCTATATTTGATTGCTATTGTTTAGTAATTGTTTAGGATTCAGTTGAAATACATGCTCTATTTTTTGTGTGTTTTATGTACCTCTAGTTTCCTTAATGAGAACCTTGAGGGAAATTATAATCTTCTTCTTTTCAGATGATTGAGAATTCAGGGACTCTGATGAAGTATATTGTTTAAATTTGCAAACTTTGGAAAAAATTCCAAGATGTTTGAACAAAGGACTAAAAAATAGCACAGACATGAAGGCACCTAAATTTATAGACAAACGTGTAATTTTTTAAAAATGTAATTGTGAAATAAGACCTATATACAGAATAGAACATGAATATGGAACATAATGAATAATTACAAACAAATATTTTTATAGGCAAAACAATGCAAAAATGTCCAAATACTTCAATTTGTCTTTTTCTTGATTTCACATTTCTCTTTACTTAAAGTGACCATTACTTTAAATTTTATTGTCACTGCTTTTGTTATTTATAGATGCTTCTATCACCAGCATCTCAACCCTAAAACGTATAGTACAATTTTTGACCATTATATAATTTTTAAATATTTATTCATTCATTTGTTGCTCAAAACTTGGTGTAAAATACATTCAGTAACTGCATTTCATTTGCTTTACAGCTACATATAATTTTATTCTATTTCTATTCTACATATTTAATGCAATCTCTCCTAAAATCCCAGTTGCTGTTTCTTTGCAGATATTAATATGATGATTCCAAAATATATATGAAAATGCAAGTCATCCATAATTATGCAAACAATGTTTTAAAAGAACATCGGAGGACTCACAGTTCTTGATTTTAAAAATAGCTCTAATGTTGTAGCAATTAAAGCACTGTAGTAATGATATAAGGGCACACATATAGCTTAAAGTAATGTAACTGAGAGCCCAGTGATGGGAAGCTGTTGTTCAAAAAGTCAAAGAGAAATTCAGCTTCAAGAAATGTTTATGAGTCTTCCTATAATCCTGATACCATATTTTTCTTTATATAATCCAACTTTTCTAATTATTTGCTCAACATACAGATTGAATAAATATGGTCAAATAATACAACCCTGGTGCACATCTTTTCTAATTTTAAACAATTTGGTGTTTTCTTGTTCTGTTCGAACAACTGCCTCTTGATCACTGTACAGGTTCCTCATGAGCACAATTAAGTGTTTCAGAATACTCATTCTCCACAATGTTGTTCATAGCTTGTCATGATCCACATAATAAAAAGGCTTTGCATAGTCAATAAAGCACAGGTAAATATCTGTCTGTATCATATGATACCATTTGCTAATTAGTTTGCTCTTTAAAGTAAAGGGCAAATAGAAAAATAAAGCAAAAATAATTGCTACAAAATCATGAATATCTTTATTTAACAAAAATTTCAAAATGTAAAATAATTTTCCTCCACTTATGTCTATATAGTTCTGAAGGCAATATTTCTGTCTAACACAAAGAATCCCATGCTATTTGATGTGCTTTATATCAAAATGGTCTCCTGGTGTGACACTGTGGGTTAATGTACCAGACTGCAAAGCCTTTGGAACTGCAAGGTCAGTGGTTCAAGCTCACCAGCTGCTCTTTATGGGTCAGAACTGACTCGATGGCACTTAACAACAACATATCAAAATGGCAGATATGACATCCTCAAGGAAGTCAAATTGTGCTTTTCAATGTTCTTTGAATGTTAAAAGCAAAATTAAGCCTGAAGGGGCATGATCAATGCTGTAGGAAGGATTGAGTAAGATTTCCAGAAGAAAATCTTGTTGGACAGCCCTTGCTACCCTTGAAGCAGGAAAATTGTCCAGATGGAAAAAAATTCAGCACAATTTTCTTAACCTTTTCCACACTAATTCAGCTTTCCGTTTTCTCAAATTTTCTTTTTTAAAACAATTGTGAATTTTTCCCACATAGTCTGCTGCTCTATCTGGCAGCTTCTAATGTTATCCCTTTCAGAGCAGTCAGTTGTGGTAGCTGAGCACCATCTAGTTCTTCTGATCTCAAAGACATGGAGACAGATGTTCACATGTTCCATTAGCCCATTGAGCTAATTGATTCCAAGCATCTGTGAGGAGATCTAGTAGATTACCGAATACAATAGACTGTCTTAAATACAGGGAAAACTTAACAGACTATAGGGTAACTGTAAAAAATTTAATACTTCACAACGTACCATGAAAATGAAGATCCAAGTAGAAGAAGGAAACATTAAAACTAAGAAGATACTAACAAGAATTAGCAAAAAAAAAAATAATAAACAACCTATGAACTCAGCACAAGAATGCATGCAGAACAAAGGTACAAACAACACCAAAAGAAAATTAACATAATGACAGAAGTTAATACACACATATTGAGAACTACACTGAATATCAATGGATTAAATGCACCAGCGAAGAGACAGAAAGTGGCAGAACAGATAAGAAAACAAGACCCTTCAATATGCTGCCTGAAAGAGATAAACCTTACACACAGAGACCAAAAAAGACTAAAAGTTAAAGGATGGGAAAAAATACATATCAAGCTAACTGCAATAAAATATAAGCAGGAGTGGCAATACTAATCTCTGATAAAATAAACTTTAAGGCAAAAACTAGCAAAAGAGAAAAAGAAGGATATTATCTCATGATTAAAGGGTCAATTGAGCAAGACGACATGACCATGATTAACATCTACTTTCTCAATGAAAGAGCACCAAGATGTATAAAGCAAACCCTAGTAGAATTGAAGAAATAAATAAATAAATCTACAATTATAGTGGGAAATTTTAATATGCCTTGACTGTATATAGGTAGATTTCCTTAAGGGTTCTCAATTCTGTTCCACTGATCTATGAGACAGTTTGATTATGCTCTGTGTTGATGATTTTGTTTTGAGGTCTCTCCTGCGCGGGGTTCATTCATCTTCTTGAATGGCTATCTTCTCATTTTTAGTGATATTAGGGAAATTTTCTTTCAATAGTTCTTTAACTATCTCTTCTGTGCTTTTCTTTGTCCCTTCCTGTTCTGGAATTCCTATCACTTGTATGTTTTTCCTCTTCATGTTGTCCCACATGAATGTTAGGGTTTCTTTGGATTTTTTTCATTCAGTTTTTTCATTGTTTTTCTAGCTTACTAATATTGAGAGATTTATCTTCAAGTTCACTAGTTCTGGCTTCCATTGATTCAAATGTATTCCTTTGCCCTTTCAATGTATTGTCCATTTCTGATACATTATTATTAATTTTTTGGATTTCTTTCAGCAAGCTTTGTAGTGTCTCCAATTCTTTATCATTTTAAACTTTTTTTTTTTTTTTTTTTTTCCTGAAGCACTTTTCTGAATTCTTTGTTGTTTTCTTCAACCTTTTGGTCAATTGTTTGGAAGTATAGAGTATGTCAGTTCTACCAAATTTTAACAACTCCCCGCATTCTGTTAACTACAAAATTAGAAGAGATGGTGCTATTTCTCAGATTTTACAAAATTGGAAGTCTGCGTTTAAAGCTATCCTTGGCTCTTATTCCTGTCAGATGAAGAAAGCCTGAGTTAAATCTAAGCCTAATAGACAAACCTGATGGATCATAGGTGTCTCTCCATCTGCATGTGTGGAATCAAGTCTAACTCTGTTCTCTCTGGTTAGTAAGTTAGAGCATGCCTCCCCACTTTCCTGGGATAATTTGAGTTCTCTGTTTCTTTGAATTTTAGTATCAATAATTTAGGCAGTCTTTAGGAAGACACCCAATGAGATGGATTGGCCAAGTGGCAGCATTTATGGATTCAAGCGTGGCAACAGTAGTGAGGTTGGGGATCACGCAGTGTTTCGTTCTGCTGTGCATAAGGTCGCTATGAGTTGGTACTGACTCCATGGCACCTAACAACAACAACAATTTAGGCAGATGCTATTTTATCTTTAGGCCAAACAAACATAAAAAGACATCACTGAATTTATTCCAACCAATATGTGCATTGACACTCTGAGAAGGCAAAAACACAAAGAAAATAATAATAATAAAATTTGCAACAAGGATTGTAATTCTGCAGTTTAAACTTCCAAGACACTGCTCAACTGTGGAGGGAGGTGCAAACTATTTACATAGGATTTTTGATAAAACAATGAGATGATTAAGTTTAAAATTCAATTCCCTTGCCAGTTTTATTTTAAACTTATCTTAAATTTAACAGAAACCTTCAAATCCTGTCAACAATAAGCATGCCTGATGGATCCCCAATTGAGAAAAGATTCTGTAATATTGTTCTTTGTTTACTCAGAGCCTCAATTAGCCCATGCTTTCTACCTTCTCTGCACACCATGGTTCCTATTAAGATTTTAGCTATTCACAAAGAGAAAAGTTTCCTATGTTATGGAGGACTTAGGCATCTTTATAATTGTTAAAAGGAGCATGATGACATAATCATCCACACATGGGGAAATGATCTTGCTCAGAGGTAGCTGTCTTCTCTAGGTTGTTGCTATCTAATAATCCCATCAACTGAACAAAGTTTGGCTCTAGTATATGTCTAGAAGATGCAAGTTTAGCAAATGACAACGCAGGAACTTCTGACTCTAGGTTTGCCTGAATTTCTTTCTTTCTTTGTTTTTTTTGCCAGATGCAATTTTAAGTTGCAAATACTTGTCCAATTTTACTTAGCAACCTCTGTCATAACAGCTGTATTAAGAGTCTAGAGTAAGGAGGAAATGCGACTTTTGATTATTACATGAATTGTATTTCTCTGTAAGCAAAGCAATTGAAGCAAATTATGTCATGAATTAATTTGCTTTTTTTTTTCAAAACAAATGACTGTTTTGAGCATGATACTTATGGTTAGATTTCTCTTACTGACAACTGGACATTAGATTGGTATTCATTTGTATATTTGATAGCTTAACAATGGTAAATGTCTACATGTTGTGGTTGTTGTTTTAGTGCCTTTGAGTCAGTTCTGACTTATAGCTACCCTGTATAGGGTTTCCAAGGACCAGCTGGTGAGGTTGAACTGCTGACCTTGCGATTCAAACTGACCTTGTGGTCCAATGCTTTATCCTATATTACCACAAATACACACTTAATATATGTATATCTCTGTAATCTGCAAAAAGTATTAAGTGGAGTCCTGATGTGGCTCTGTGGGTTAATGTATTGAACTGCAAAGTCATTTGAACTACAAGATTGGTGGTTCAAGCTCACAAGTGCTCCTCGGAAACCCTATAGTTGCTATGTGTGGGAACAGACTCAATGGCACTCAACAACAAAAACAACAAAAATGCATATTAAATGAACTATATTTTGTTTTATTAACACTGTAATATTAATTTCATTTACAATTCCATGCATCATATTTTAAAATAATTCTCCAGTGTTATTGAAAACTAGTTTAAAATTATGCTTTAAAAGCTGTTTGTTGTTGTTAAATGCCGTTGAGTTGATTCTGACCCATAGCGACAAAGGAGTCGTTGGTGAGCTTGAACTGCCAACCTTGCAGTTCAAACGGTTTTACATTAACCCACAGTGCCACACCAAACTTTAAAAAATAATTATGTTAAATAGACAAAGAGATTTTATGCTTAATGCTTAAATTCACAGAAACATGCAAATTCTGTCTTTAGTTTTAATCAGAATTTTTTTTAATGAGTGTTGTGATTATTTTTGAAAAAAAAAGTCTAAATTCTTGATCTATTTGTGATATATTTTTGCATCCTAAATAATAAAGAAAAACTTTATCTTAAATTGTTTGAACATTTTAATGAAATAGCAATCTAATAATGACAGTATCAAAAATATCAATTGTTGTAAGTATAATTAATTTAGTGATTATTATTTGCTAGGAAATGAATGCTAACTGCTTAGCATAAATTACCTCATTAAATCCTTACAACAATCTTATGAATACGATATTATTAACATTATTTTACAGATGAAGGAAATGAGGCTTAAAATTACTGAAAATAATATAATTGAGCCAGTTTATTCTTAGCATATACTTTCTGTCAAATCACATAGTTTTAATCAGTTTGCCTTACCATAACTTTAAAAAAATATCAGTTATTTTTCATTGAGAAGTTACTACACATATATTGTATTTAATTTATAAATGCTACTTGAATAAAATTTTATTTAAATTCCTTTGTACCCAGTTATAGGAAAGCTATTTCCTATTAAATTACTTCAGACTGTTAAAATCTATTATTCATAAAATGCTATTTTTTGCTACTTATCATATAATGCTTATAACAACCTAATATTGAAAGTATACCCATTAACCCCTTTAAAATGAAGATGCAAATAAGGTTCACTAATGTTAGCTAAATAACCAATAATTTTATTGCCAGAAGATGGTGAAAGTGGGATGTTGAAACACATTTGTCATAACAGAAATAAGTGCCCTTTTAGTAATGTATAGCATTATTTCCTATGGAAACTTGATCATACATTCTAGAAAGTGTCCATGGACTCTAGCCATTCCGTGGGAAAAGGATGAGGCTTTCTGCTCCAGTAAAGATTTATAGCCTTGAAAACCCTATGGAGGGTCACAATGAGTCAGAACTGACTCTGTAGCACACCAGCACCACCAAAACATAATTACATGGATACCTGGTCAGGTGTGAATGGCACTGTGCTTAGAAAAAGAGATTAAAGCCAAGCGCTGTTATGTGCATGATTTGTTCTCTACTGCTTTTGTCAGTATAGAAAAGCTTAACCATTGCAGCTAAAACTTATACATGCATGCATGGTTGTATACATATAGATACATTTTTGGCACAGTAAATCAATATTTTATAGCATATCCTTGTTCCCTCCTGAATGTCTCAGAAGTATAAAAGATGGCCCCAAACTAATCACCTTCCAGGCTTTTGAGTTGCAAAATAAAATCCTAAAACTGTTAAATGAGACAATAGCTTGGAATGCATTTTTAATCTATAAGGCCTTTTTTTTTTTAAAGTGTCAAAATGTCAAATCCTAAAAATTTGCTATGTACAAGAGAATGGAAAACTGACCTTAAGAGTTAGACTACATTATCCTTTAATAAAATTGGTTGAAAGAGAAAAAACTGTAAAAGGAAATAGCAAATGATACTAATAATATTGGAGCTCCCAGTAGAGATTCAAAAGAAGAGACCCCTTTTGAGTTTCCCATTAGTCTCTTCTGAGGCATATTAAGTGAATAGACATAACAGACATATTGTAGACTACAAAAGAGACAACTTTATGGGTTATCTTGGAAGAGACCCAGGATGGCCATTCAAATTTCCTAAAACACCAAAAATACTTAAAATAGCATTAGAACATTTTCCATAAATTTCCAAGAGTATTAAGTTGCACCTGACCCAAGTTATGGTATTTTCAATTATCACACATACATGTGAAAGTTGGACAATGAATAAAGAAGACTATAGAAGAATTGATGCATTTCAGTTATGGAGCTGGAGGGGAATATTAAAAGTACCATGGGCTACCAGAAGAACAAATAAGTCTGCGTTGGAATAAGTACAACCAGAAAGGTTTTTAGAAACCAGGATAGCCGGACTACGTTTGTCCTATTTTGGACATATTATAAGGAGGGACCAGTCCCTGGAGAAAGTCATCATACTTGGAAATGGGAAGGGTCAGTTAGAAACAGGAAGATCCCAGTGAGATGATTTAACACAGTGGCAGCAGCAACAGGGCTCAAGATAGCAACTTGTGCACTTGGCACATGACAGATCAGTCTTTCTTTCTTTTGTTCGTAAGGTCTCTATGAATTAGTGCCAACTCGATGGCAACTAATAACAACAAAAGAGGACTATGGCAGACTGAAGCAGCCTTTCAAACTTGCTGACTATGTTTCAGGGAATTGCCACTAAGGAAAAGCCAGAGCTTCAAAGGACAGCTAACAAAGACAAAGTCAAATATTATGAAATGTGCAAAGATCTGGAGTGAGAAAACAAAAGGAAAGAGCATGCTCAGCATTTCTCAACAGAAAGAACTTAAGAAAAAAGTCAACCCTCACCCTGCAATATTGAAGGCTTCTATGGGCAAAACATTGAATGATGCTAGAACCATCAAAAGAAGTTGGAAGCAAAACACAGAATCACTATCATTTTTAAAAAAGATTATGATAAAGAAGCAATGTTACTGAAGGAGAGAGTCCTAGAAATACTGAAAACATTTTTGAAAAACATGGCTCCAGTAATTGACAAAATATAAATTGAAATATTTCAACAAACTGATGCAGCACTGTCAAGAAGTTTAAAAGACAGCTACTGGGCCAACTGCTTGGAAAAGATCCACATTTTTGCCCATTTCAAAGAGCGATGTCCCAATGGAATGCAAAAATCACCAAACATATCATTGTCATATGCAAATAAAATTTTGTTTAATATAATACAAAAAATTAATTGCAGCAGTAAATCAATAGGGAGCTGCCAGAAATTCAAGCCAGATTCTGAAGAGGATGTGGAATGAGATATGTGATTCTGATGTCAGGAGGATCTTGGTTGAAACAGAGAGAATGAATACTAGGAAAAATGAGTGTGTCCTGCAAACTTAATGGTGCTCATGAGGAGCCTGTATATAGACCAAGAGGCAGTTGTTAGAATACAACAAGGGATATTGAATGGTTAGAATCAGGAAATTATGTATGAGGGTTGTATCCTCTTACCATACTTATTCAATTTGCATGCTGAACAAATAATCTGAGGAGTTGGATTATATAAAAAATATAACATCAGGATTGGAACAAAAGTCATCAGCAATTTGTGATATGCAGAGAACACACGTTGCTTGTTAAGAGTGAAGGGGATTTGAAATACTTTCAGATGAAGATGAAAACTAGTCTTCAGTATCGATTGCAACTCAATATAAAGAAAATGAAAATCCTTAAAATTGGATCAATAAATAACTTTATGAAAAAATGTAGACAAGATTGAAGTTGTTAAAGGCTTCAATTTGCTTGGTCCACAATCAACACTCATGGAAGCAGCAGTCAAGTTATGAAATGAAAAAAAAAAAAAAAAGAAAAAGAAATGAAATGATGTACTGCATTACAAAAATCTGTTTCAAAAACCTTTTGAAGTGCTAGAGTGCACTGATAACAGTTTGAAGACTAAGGTGTGCCTGACCCAAGCCATGGTTTTTTCAGTTGCCTCATGGCATATGAAAGTTGAATAATGAATAAGGGAGATTGAAAGGATGGATACAGTTTAATTCTTGTGTTGGTGAAGAATATTTAAAGTGCTAAGGACTTCCAGAAGAACAAACAAATCTATCTTGGAAGAAGTGTTAGATAGGTGGAAAAGAGAAAGGGGCTAGCAACCACAAATCTACCACAAAGAATGCAGGAAACAACCTGACCTATCAGAAGATTCTTGTGAAAGGAAGAATAGAAAAAGGGATTTTCACCAAAATTAGGTAAACACAGAGAGTAGGACTGATCTGATATGAAAAATGAACTAATCATAATACCCCTATAATAAATCACCATTATGGTTAGCATATGATAACAATTATAAAAGACTGATATAATGGGAAAGAAGTACATCAGACTCAGGAAGAAATGACCAATTATGGACCCTAAATTATAGGAAAATATAGTTATCAGGAAACACATTTCAGAAGACCTGAAGCCTGCCCTGAATGACAACAGCATAAAAAGTGAACAAGGAATTTACTCAAATGCCCCCTTTCTCGCTAGGTGGAAGCCCATTCTCAACTATGTTTTGTTTAAGCTTGTTAAATGTTATGATTGCTTAAACTTCTGTCACTCTGGCTCCTTATTTTTTTTGTGTCTGTGCTCTTTGTGCCTATACCTAACAATTCTTTGTAGGGACAGTAGGTCCAAACCAAGATACTACATCCACACTGTGACAGAAGTACAGCCAGAATGTTCCTTACACGTGAGAATGGGGACACTTTGTCACTAGTACTTTGGAGATGTTATCAAGAAGGATTACTCACTGGAGAAATTTATCAAGTTTTAAAGTGGAGGATCATTGAAAAAAAAGGAAGAACACCAAGGATAAGATGGATTGACACAGCGGCAGCAACAATGGGCAAAAAACAATTGTGAGGAAGGTGCAGAACCAGGCAGTGTTTTGTTCTGTTGTGCATAACAACACTTGTTGTTGTTAAGTGCCGTCAAGTCTGTTCCAACCCATAGAGACCCTGAACAGGGTTTCCGTTTCCGAAGCTGTAAATCTTTAAGGGAGCAGAAAGCCTCATCTTTCTCCTGCAGAGCAGCTGGTAGTTTCGAACTGCTGACCTTGCAGTTCACAGCCCGATTCGTAACCACAATGCTACCAGTACGAGTCACAAATTATTCAATGGTACCTAACAGTAACATTATAACAGGTCAAGTATATAATATATAAAAAATGCTATGTAAACTATATTTTCAATGTTTCCAAATATTTTGTATGTTGATATTGTATTTCCATATGAAAAAAGCAAAGGGTATAGGAAAAAAAAAAAAAAAAAAGCCCATACAAAAACACTTTCTAACACTACTATGCCTCACTCACCCTTGTTCATTCACAGAAATATCTTCTTATTTTAGAATCCATATATATTCCACTATAATTGTCAAAGGTGAATGGAAGCATTACAAATAAGTTTGGGTGTATGTATCACTAACATGGAAATAGACAACCATTTTGCTTTCGTTAAGAAATCTGTATTTACTGTTTTCATTTTAATTCCAATTTATGTTGACACCATAGAATAGAACTGATCTATAGGGACTTTGGACTATGCCCTTTCAGATTCAGATTGCCACGTCTGCCTTCTGAGCCATTTCATCAACCTTTTGGCTAATAAGCAAGTGATTAGCTATTTATGTCACCCAGGGACCTTAGGAAAACAAAATTATAATAAGGTTTCTGTATATCAAAATTAATGATGTCTCAAAAGAGCACCTCACTTCTACTTAATTCAAGATAATATCCAATAGTTCATATTGTCAAGAAGACAAAACATTGGAACACATTTTAGAAAGTACAATTGATCATGAAGTAACAGATTGCTTTTACTTTTTATTGTAGATTCTCTGCTATCATTGACTTTGTACTACCATTTCCATGCAGTCCTTCGTACATGGAGAAAAAGTTAAGCCAAGAACAAATCAGATCACACGAATCTTGGTTGTCATTGATTTAATCAGAAAAGTATATCATTGTCCTAAGATGCCTGAGCATATACATATTATATTTGTTCTGTAAAATAACTTTTAAAAATCTCATTTAAGACTTTATAAGTTAAACTGGTAGGTGTTTTCACTTAATCAATAATCCAAACAATATTATCACTTAAAAATAAATTAATCTGCCCTTTGGTTGGTTGATGATGCATGGAGAGAATTGTAACCATGGCAAAGAAACGATATATGATAGGATGAATGTAAAGCTAATGTTATCCCATGTAAACTATCACATAATTCACAATAAAACCCCTTTTTTAATTTTTTTTTTAAGTTTGGTAGAATTCACCAATGCAAATAAATAAAGAAGTTAGTCTGTATTTGTGTACCTTACATTTCCCATTTTGTACATGTAGGTTTTATACCTTACATTTCCCATTTTGTACATGTAGGTTTTATAAAGTATTTCATATTTAGAAGCCTTGATAGTATAGTGGGTTTATGAGTTGGCCTGCTTATCACAGGGTCAGCAGTTCAAATTCAGCAGCCTCCACTCTGATGAAGAAAGATGAGGCTTTCTGCTCCTGCAAAGATTTCCAGCCTTGGAAATGCTACTCAGGGCCACTATGAGTTCAAATTGATTTGATGGTAGTGGGTTTGGCTTGGGTTTTTTATTGTGTATTTGCCTGAATATATTAGAAAACTCATTGTAAATATATGCAAGTCACAGAATCTAATGAAGCATTTCCCAATATTTGTTTGTGAAGTAAAATTCTGTAAAGACTCAATGGCATTATTCTCCTAATTTACCAAGGCTTTTATTAGCTCATATGTGGTGAATACTCTAAAATGATAGTAATTAAATCAAGTATAACAAATTCTAATTCTCATTATGAGAATTAGAAATTTTGTGTACTTGATTTAATTACTATTGTTTCTAATTCCCATTCATAGTTTTGGAGTCCTGGTATGGTGCTGTAAAATAAGCACTGTACTGCCAATAACAAGATTGGCAGTTCAAACCCACCAATAACCCCTTGGAAGCCCTATTCAGAATTGCTATGAGTCAAAATCAACTCTATGGCACTTAGCAGAAACAACAATTCACAGTTCTAATTAAAAAATTAAATGCCAGCTCATCAAGTTATGTGAACTATTAATTAACATTTGTTGTTTTAAGTACCTGTTGTTGATAAGTGTCATAGAGTCAATTCTGACTCATAACAACCCTGTATAGGGTTTCCAAGGAATGGCTGGTGGGTTTGAACTACTGACTTTATGGTTTGATGTTCAGTGCTGATCCTCCAGGGCTACAGCAGGAATCCAAGGGTCATCAAGTTGGTTCCCACTCATAATATCTTGTATAGGGTTTCAGAGGAGTGACTGGTAAGTTTGAACTGTTAACCCTGAATTTAGCAGTCAGATGATTATGAATATCCTAAAGTGCAATACCAGGATTTTGTTAAATGACTAGTTTACTCTTTTCCTGTTCTTTGTCTCATCTGCTGTCACCTGTTTCAATTGGATTATTAATTGCATTACATTAAATGAATGGATAACTAATGGAAGTACAGTGGTGGCTTTGCACTCTACTGTACAGCACAGTACACACTGTACTGCTATCTGCAAGGTCTGTGGTTTGAGCCCACCAGCCACTCTGCAAGAGAAAAATGAGTCTTTCCGCTTCTGCAGAGTTACATAGAATCCCTATTCTGGATTGTTATAAATTGGAAATGACCTTATAGACTCGTAACAACATTAACAATGGAGTGTTAACCCATTTAAATAAATGACCATCAACATTACTCTCAAAAAGACAAAACATCAAAATTTCTAATGTTTCATCTTACTATAGTTGATTTTTTTACAACAATCATAACCGCATAAAATATCCCTATGTGTTTGATTTATCCTCACTTCATCTGTTATTTTGTTTTGCTGTATTTTTGTTTCTGTTTCTTTTTATTTTTTTAATTTGAGGTGATGGTCACTGATCACAAATGACAGGACATACTTTCATTTAGGTCTTTAACTTCAACTATAACTTTCAGAGACCTAGTTAATAATAAGAATGCTGGGACTGAGTGTTGTAGTCTTCTTTTTGCCAAAATTTCTCTTTAATGCTGACTTATTCATGAAATATTATGAGAAACACAGAACTCCACAAAAATATCAATCCCATTATGAATATGCAAATAATCTACTTGCTCTTTTTAGTAGGTTTCAGAGAAAATATTACTCTTCCTATTGTAGACTACAAATAACCCTGAGAATTTCAACAGAAAAATGTTCAAATTTTGGGCAAAAGGCCAGGAAAAATATGGGATGAGAAAAGCAGATAATATATTCTCACAAGTTTTTATTTTTGTTTTGAATTTAGTGTGTCTGTACCTGAACTTATTGAAGGAAATTTTGGCATTCAAATTCTGGGTATAGAGTCCTGGCTAAGCAAATATTTGTTTTCGTTATACTTTTTTTTCCTGTCAACAAATAAACATAGTATTCCATTGCCTTCTATAATCCAAAATTTCATTAAATATTCTATCATTACACTTGCAACTTTTAAGGTAAAAAAATATATGCATATAACTATTTTCTACTGCTATTAAGATGTGCTTTTATCATTTGTTTTCTGTAGTTTTACAATGAAATGATTTGATGCAGTGAATTATTCAATGTCACTTCTATCCATCGTCTTTGTAACTCCCATCAATTAGCTTTTTCCTGATGGGTCTGGGTAAAAAAGTTGGGGGAAGATGCTGATGGATTACATGATTCAGATGGAAATGACTCTTAATAGGGCCAGTTATAATTGCTTAATTTTATTATCCAGCTGAGTATGAAATGAGCCATCTCAGAAGTAGGAGGGGAGAACCCACTCCCATCAAAGAGGATTCACGAGTGGAATACATCCTTCAGACCCCAAGATCCCTGCATATTGAGCCTCCTTGACTCAGGGACAGAAAGCTCTGACAATGGAGGAATAACAGCAGAAGAACCAAGAGTTAGACCATGAGATAGAACACTACTCCATGTACCAAATACCATTGAATGACTTTGGACACGTGACTTCATTGCACAGTAGGGTGTATCCAGGTCCTTAACTGGGGAAGCTAGTTTGCTGACCTTTGGAACTAGACCAGAGTGGTTTATGGTAGTTTGAGTTTCCCTGTGGGCATTTATCAGCAGCCCTCAAAGAGCTTGAAACATTGTCAGAGCAGGGCAGAGGCCAAGCGAAGGGGCTGATAGACAGAGAAAGTTGGGCTCGTGAGTATAGCACCGTAGAAACTGTCCTGACTGAAGAACTGACACCCTGAGTACTTTCTGATCCTGTATTGTAACCTGTTAATTTATCTAGAAAAAAACCCTAAAACTGTGAGTTTGGAGTCTGAGCACTGTCTAATCACTGCACTGAATTATGGAACCTTGCTGAGTAGAGGGTGTGGGAATGAGTGTCTTTTCTTCAAAATTATTGTAATCCTGTTCATTATTTTTGGGTGACTTTTCTTTTACTTTTTGCTACTTCCTGAAGTGAGTAGGTGCTGTATGATCTTTCTTTTACATTGTGCTATTTCCTGGAGTAGGAACTGTATGATTTTTATTTTACTTTTTGCTACTTCCTGAAGTGAGTAGGGACTATATGAACTTTCTTTTACTTTTTACTGAGTCCTGAAGTGAGTAAGAAGAATGTGTGCCTTAGAAATTTGAATTAGCCAACAGGGTAAGGAAAAAGCTCTAGCCAATGGGGTGAGACACAGCCTTAAGACTTGCATCAGGGACAAAACCTGAGGGTACTGCCAGCTCGGTGTGCTCCCTGATCTGTTCGTACAGCTACACACATGCACCCTTCTGCAGAAGTAAATTTTGCCTTGCTGAGGTAATTTAGTTTCACTGAGTGTCTTTTTGTGAGATATCGGTATGTATTTCTAACAAGAGTGCTGTTGGATAAATAGTTGATGTGTGTGTATTTTGTATGTGTGTATAACTATTGTAGTTGATTGAATTGTGTGTCTTTAAAATATATAGGGACTCCTGGTATGGAACTTTAGGATAAGCACTAGACTGCGAACAACAAAGTTGGTAGTTTAAAAACTCAAGCTGTTCATCTCAAACCCCATCATACAGGGTAGCTATGAGTCGGAACTGACTTGACAGAACTTAGCTACAACAACCAAAGTATATAATGGAATCCAAACGTATATACTGTAAATACGATCCTAATTGTAGGACAGAATTTTCTTTGTTATTGTTAGTGCCATCCAATTGGTTCCAACTCATGGCAACACTATACACAACAGAAAGAAAGAAAATAAACTACTGCCTGGTCCTGCACCAACCTCACAAGAGTTGTGACACTTGAGCCCATTGCTGCGGCCACTGTGTCAAACCATCTCATTGGGGAACAATCTTTTTTTCTCTGATCCTCCAATTTACCAAGCATGATGTGCTTCTCCAATTACTGGTCCTTCCTGTTAGTATGCCTAAAGTATGGGAGACGAAGTCCAGGCAACCTTGCATCTAAGGAGCATTCTAGATGTACTTTTATCAGCAAAGATATGTTTGTTCTTCTGTCAGTCTTCAATATCCATTTCTAATAACGTAATTTAAATGAATCAAGTCTTCCAAAATCTTCATTGTTCAATATTCACATGCATATGACAATATTGAAAATACTACGGCTGTGTTACTCCTGAGACCTAAAACTGATATCATTCGTCTTGAGCACATAAAGAGGTTTTGTGTACCTGATTTGCTAATGCAACATGCTATTGATTTCTTCACTGCTGGTTCCATGAGTGTTGATAGCTGTTGTTGTTAGTTGCCATTGAGTTGGTACTGACTCATAGTGACTCTATACACAGCAGAAAGAAACACTGCCCTGACCTGGGCCAACCTCATAATTGCTACCACAGTTTAGCCCATTGATGCTGCCACTTTGCCAATCCATCTCACTGGGGGGTCTTCCTCTTTCTCTCTGAC
>NW_006408613.1:6294489-6298282 GCF_000296735.1 Chrysochloris asiatica | reverse complement strand
GGTCTTCCTTATTCACTGTCCAGCTTTCACATGCATATGAGGTTATTGAAAATACCATGAGTAGGAACACCTTAGTCCTCAAGCTGATATCATTGCTCTTCAACATTTTGAAAAGGTCTTGTACAACATATTTGCCTAAAGCAATGTGTTGTTTGATTTCTTGACTGCTGCTTCCATGAGTATTGATGGTGGATTCAAGAAGAATGAAGTCTTTGAAAACATCTATCTTTCCCCCATTGATAAGAATGTTGTTTATTGGTCCAGGGGTGAGGATTTTTATTTTCTTTACATTGAGATGCAATCCATACCAAACGCTTGGTCTTTGCTATTCATCAGTAGTATTTTAAGTCCTCTTCACTTTCAACAAGCAAGGTTGTATAATCTGCATATTGCAGGGTATTAATGGATCTTCCTCCAGTTCTGATGCCATGTTTTTATTCATATAATCCATCTTCTTGGATTATTTGCTTGTTTATTCCAATTGTGTCATCACACTCAACTCTACTTTGAGGAGGCAGCTCTTTCCCAATTGTTCTACTGTTATTCATAAGGTTTCATTGCCTAAACATTCAGCAGTAGTCTGCCTTTCATTCTTCATAGTTTGTCTTTGTCTGGAATCTAAACTGAAACCTGTCTGCCATGGGTGGCCCTGTTGATATTTAGGTACCAGTGGCATAGCTTCCAGCATCATAGCATAATGCAAGTCATCACAGTTTGACAAACTGACATATAAATGGTGGTTTCTTTGTTAGGTGAATTATATAGCCATGTAGTTTTTGTTAAGCTATTAAGTGCTGTCTAGTCAGTTCCAGCTCATAGCAACCCTGTATAGGGTTTCTGAGAAACAGCTGGTAAGTTTGAACTGCCAATTCAAATACCATTCAAACTGAACTTGAAGTTCAGTGCTTACCATATGGCCCCACACCAGGTCATTTAGGATGGGTTCTAAATCTAATCACGAAGTAGCTGTTTTTTTGGTTTTTTTAAGTATATGTTAGAACAGAGAAATGCACATATGTACTGAGAATGACACCTTATGCACAGGATAAGTGAAGTCACTTTGATAGCATAACTATTTTGTTTGGCTAAAAGTAATACAATCAAGCATCACCTGAAATGATTTTATACAGGTCCTCAACCTCTCCTTGTTTCTTAGATGCATGTTTTAACTTTGAATGTCAATTATTGCCTACAATCTGCTTGGAACCGGGTCCCTTCTTGTAAGTCTTTTCAAAAGTAGTAAGCATCTATAGAATAGGTCCTAATATAGTAGATCATGCTTTCCTTTGAAATGGTTATTAGGGCTTCATGACCACCCAGTGATTTAATGTGAGTGATAGAATTATAGCCCACATGCAAGTTGTACTAATTAGCATTGTTGAGAACTAGTAGCTAGTTAAACAGACTGTTCACTATGAGTTGAAACATTACTCAACTTCCTAATAATAATAATAAATAATTTTCTCTTTATTTATCTGGAGTGGTTATTGATTGGACTCAATAGATCCAAGGCATCCAAACATTGGGGTAACAATGTGAAAATCAACTTTAAATCAAGAAACCAAGGGAATTCCAGGGCTACAATAAGAAAACCATCCACATAGCTAATATTCTGATTTCAGTCTTCAGAATTATGAGAAAAAAAATATTACTATTCTTTAAAGTCAGGTATATATTATGTAAATAATGACACAATATCACTAAGACACTAAAACAAATTCTTAGGCACAGTTCTCTTTCTATTAATTCTATATAAATGGCAAAAGAGAAATAACAGGTCTTCTCAAATTATGGTCTAGTATCATTTGTCAGATTTGGAAATTTGTTAAGTTTTTCTCTTCAAATATATTGTTTCTGTTTTTTTGTTTTGTTTTGTTTTTTTCTCTCTCTCATAAAGTTTGCGTTCTCCAACCCCAAGAGGATCAAATTAAAAATCAAAACATAAAAACAAAAAGATTACAAAACACTTGAAAACATAACAATATGTTTCTAAATAATTCATGAGTAAAAAAGACATGTTAAAGGAATGGAAAAGAAGTACATTGAGCTAAAAGAAAATAAAATACAATCTATCAAGATTAATTAGAAATGGTTAAACAGTATGAAAGGAGGATTTATAGCATTAAGTGAAAATAGTGCAAAAATGAAAATCTCAAATCAATAACCTAACTTGCCACTTCAAGACTTATAAAACTTAGAAGAAAATATGAAGAAAGCAAGCAGAAAGAAGTAAATAATAAATAACAGAAATCAATAAAGTTGAAAACAATAGAAAATCAATACAATTAAAAGCTGATTCTATTATTTTTTTAAATTTTCATGCAATTCTCATTTAACCTTAAAATTAAAATCTATGAAAAAGTCAATGTAAGAAGCACAACTTTATGAACAGTGACAAATGAAAAAAGAAGGGACAAATTACAAATATAAGAAAATGGATATTTTTACAGAACCTAAGGATATCAGAATCACATTAAGCAAATTCTATTGTCAATTTTATAACATAAAATATTGAAAATTAAAACAAGATAGATAAAAGCATAAACTATCACTACTCAATCATTAAAAATAGTCAATTAATAAATAACATGAATTAGTAATTTAAAAATGCTAAAATATAATCTCCAGGTCTGGCTAGTTTCATTGGAAAATAATTTCAAACATTGAAAAGTATTAACATAGAATCTACCAAGTCTGTTAAAGAAAGCAGAAGAAAGGCGAGCACTTCTTAATTAATTGTATAAAATTGTTACTGCCCTGATACCAAAATCTGAATAGACAGTACAAAATTCTGTATTAAAAACTATAGAGAAATATCCTTCATTACATACACTAAAAATCCTTAACAGAATGCTAACACATAGACTTCAGTAGTAGTAGTAGCAGCCTGTTCCAACTCATAGTGAACCTGATAGGGTTTGAAATACTGACGTTATGCTGTAAGCCGACCTTGTGTTCCAGTGTTTATCCTATAGTGTTTACACCAGAACTATTAAAATCTTGATGTATTATAAACAAGTGGGTTCTTTCAGTGATGAAAATCTGCTTCAATGTTCAGCAATCAATCAATGTAATCTATCATATTAATAGACTAAAGAAAATATAATCCAACACTTCATCATATTAGCTAATGTAAGAAAACATTTCTTGACAAAATGCAATGCATATTCATGAGAAAACTGTCAGTCAACTAGAAACAGAGGAAAACTTCTTCAGTTTGAGAGAATACCTAACTATAAACATATACTTACCTCATACTTAATGATGAAACACTGAATACTTTGTACCTAAGCCTGGCAACAAGGCAGAAACGCTATCTGTCAGCACCACTATTCAGCACATAATAAAATGGCATAATAATAGAAAAATAGGACAAGAAAATGAAATATTACCAAAATTCATACAAATGGGAACAGAAAGTATAAACAATCCTTGTTTGCAGATGACATGTTTTTTTTAATTTTTTTTTTATGTTATCTGCCCATTTTCTGACTGGATTGCTTACTCATTTACTTCTGGGCTTTTAGAGTAATTTGTATGCTATAGATAAGATTCCTTGATCAAAAATGTTGTTTACAAATATTACCTCCTAATCACTAGGCAGATTTTTCATCCTTTTGCAGAGAAAATATTTTGCAATGCTAAGAAATCTATAATAAATATCCAAGTTTATCAGATTAAAAAACAAAACTCAATTGCATTTGTACAAATTAGCAATGTGCAGATGATACAACCTTGCTTGCTGAAAGTGAAGAGGACTTGAAACATTTACTTATGAAGATCAAAGAGCACA
>NW_006408613.1:6289861-6293897 GCF_000296735.1 Chrysochloris asiatica | reverse complement strand
ACTCAAGTGTGGGAGCGGTAGTGAGGTTGGCCCAGGATCGGACATTGTTTCGTTCTGCTGTGCATGGGGTCGCTATGAGTCGGTTCCGACTCAATGGCACCTGACAACAATAACAACTTGGAACCTGTAATTAAGAATACATAAAGAAAAAAAAATTACTTAGTTACTATGTCAACATAAAATGCACCAACCTATGTTGAAAACTACAATACACTGAGGAAAGAAAAGAAAGATCTGTTTAAGTGATGAGACACACCATGTTTATTTATCCGACGAAAACATAGTAAAGATGTCAGTTCTCCTCAAATTTAGTACGATTTAACACAATTCTCAAAATAAAAAAAATGGTACAAATATAAACAGGATTATTTTAAAATATATGTGGAAAGGCATTGTCTTTTTGAAAGCCTGACTAATTTGTACGAAGAATAATATAGGAAGAAGTTCTCTATTGAATTTCAAAAGTTATTACATAGTTACAATGTTCTAAACTACAAAAGTTGATTTTATGGCAAAGACATAGATTTAAAAAAAAAAAACTATTCAATAAATAAATAATAGTCTTTTCTACAAATGATGCACAAGAATCAGATATCTATAGCAAACCAACAACAACAACAAAAATAAAACATGGCAGGTTCAAACTAAAACTTATATACAACTGAACTCAAAATAAATGTGATTTAAATAAGAGATATAAAACTGTAAACTTTTAGAAGAAAAGTAAAAATAAAACTTTGTGATTTGGGGCATGGAGAATAATTGTTAGACATGACACAAAATCACATTCATAACAAAAATAATTGACCTCTTTGAATCATCATATTAAAAATGTTTTCTCTGCAAAAGCTCATGTGAAATTGATGAAAAATATGCCTACTGACTGGGAGATAATATTTACAATCAACATTTCTGATCAATGAATCTTACCTACTTTATAAAAATTTCTCAAAAAACTAAGCAATAAATAGTGCAAGCAATCTAGTCAGAAAATAGGTAAATGGCATAAAAAAATTCACAGAAGTTTATTATACAACAAAGGAGTACATGAAAAAATGTTAACATTACCACCCATTAGTGAAGTGCTAATTTAAACCCATTGTCATCTCACAATTAATTGATGTTATTTGGGTCCAACTCATGGAGACTTTGTGTACAACAGAACAAAATGTTGCCTGGCTCTGTGCCATCTTCATGATCATAGGTATATTTGATTTGTTGTTGTATCTATTGCACTAATTCATCTCATTGAGAGTTTTCTTCATTTTTACTTTACCAAACATGTTATTGTTCTTCTAGCAATTGGTCGTTCCTAATAATGCATCTGGAGTTCTGATGTGACACTCTTGGATAAACACTGAACTGCTAACCTCACTCTTGGCAGTTCAAACCCACTGGCAGCTGCTTGAAAACCTTATACAGGGTCACTATGAATCAGAACTGATTCAAAGGCACTTAACAACAACAGCAACAATGTTTCACTGTTCTTAATTCTAGGGAGCATTCTGATTGTACTTCTAAGACTGATATATTCATTCTTCTGGCATAGTATAGTCAGTACTCTGCCAATGCCAAATTATCAATTCTGTAAGCACATCAATTTTTCTTGTCTTCCATGTTTACTGTACAGTTTTCATATGCATACCAGGCAATTACAAGGTCAAGACTTGGGTCAGGTCATAAAGGTGACATTTATTATTTTTGATACTTTAAAGCGGTCTTTTACAGCAAGATTTGCCAATGAAATTCATCATTTGATTTCTTGACTGTTGTTTATATATAATAATGATAATAATAATAAAATAATGAATAAAAATAATAATAGCAAATGTTATCAAGGATTCAGAGAAATTGATTATCTCATATATATTTTGTTGGAATGTACATTAGTAAAATCACTGGAAAATTGGCAGTTTTTTCAAAAAATTAAATATCCCTACCATATGACCAAGCATATGCTCTGACAAAGATAAAACAGTATGCCTATCTCTCTTTGGGGATATTTGTCACTGCTTGAAATTTCATTCTTTGGTCTCTTCAAAACCTCAGCTCTCTGATGTACTTATCAGAGCTTGTAGAGTATCTGGCCTTTGAACTATTCATTAGAAGCAGTGTTCTTTTCAGGCCTTTGGTATCCTAAGTGCAAGTGGAACCCTGGTAGTCCTTTATTTCAACTTTTCATCCTCTAGCCCATGAATCTGATAGAAGAAGCACTCAGCTTTCTAGACAATTCCTCTAGATTTAGGAGCTGCTTTAAAACTTAAAGAAACTTCTAACATAGGGTTTATTTATTTAATTATGTTCAATATTATTTTAGATGTTGACACAAAAAAGCCTCATTGCTTGTATCCTAGTGTGGCACAGCAGGATAATGCACTGGACTGCAATGTAGGTTTGAAACACAGGGCTGGTAGTTTAAACTCACCAGCCACTATTCAAAAACCTTATACAGAATGAAGTCAATGACACTTAACAACAACTGACCTTACACGGATCTGACTCAGTGACACTTAATAAAAACAACAGCCTTCTTAATTATCTAATTCCTTCAAACATAAATTTTAAACATATTTAGTCCCACCATTCCAGTTTTTTCAGAGAGAGATTTTGTCCAAGTTATTTAATCCAGTATGACTGGAAATAGTTCTCATTCATTAATATGAGAATTAGGAAATAATTGAAGGGGAAATAATAGACCTGGGGATTGATATGTGCTATGTAGAAACAACTTAAAAATGGCATTTAAATTTACAAATTAAATTTGTAAAAAATGTATATATTAGTGCTAGTATTTAATGTTATAACTTGCAACTGATTAAAAATATTAAATCCTTGATTTTAGAGGCAGGGATGAATGGATGTAGCAAATAGCATTTTTAGGACAATGAAACTATTCTGTGTGATACTGTGGATTTATGATTATATGCATTTATCAAAACTCATAGAAGTGTAGAATACAAATATTAACATCAATATAAATTTTTGTTGTTGTTAAGTGCCATTAAGTCAGTTCCAATTCATAGCAACCCTGTATAGAGTTTCTGAGGAGTGATTGGTAGGTTTGAACCACCATTTTATGGTTCAAACAGACCTTGTGGTCTAGTGCTTATCCTTCAATACCACACCAGGACTCCAATATAAATTACAGGCTTTAATTAATGATGCTTCACTAATATTGGCTCATTAGTTGTAATAAATATACTATACATGCTAGATGGTAATAATTGTTGTTGTGTTATTGTTAGGTGTCATCAATTGGTTCTGACTCATAGTGACCCTATGTACATCAGAATGAAACACTATCCAGTCCTGCTCTATCCTCACACTTGCTATTACATTTGAGCCCAATGGATATTGAAAGTACAATGGGCTTCCAAAAGAACCAACAGATCTGTTTTGAAAGAAGTGCAGCCAGAGTGCTCATTGGAGGCCAGGATGGATAAACTTTGTCTCTCATACTTTGGACATATTGCCAAGAGGGACCAGTCACTGGAGAAGGATATCATGTTTGGTAGGGTGGAGGACCAGAGAAAAGAGGAAGACTCCCAGCAAGATGGATTGGCAAAATAGCAGTATCAATGGGCTCAAGAGTGGCAACAATTGTGAAATTGGCCCAGGATTAAGCAGTTTTGTTCTGTTATGCATAGGGTCTCTATGAGTTGGTACCACCTCGATGGCACCTAACAACAACAACATTGTTACTGCCACCATGTTAGTTCATCATGTTTGGGGTATTCTTCTTTTTCACTAACTCTCCCATTTTCCAAGTATGATGTCCTCCTTCAGAAACTGGCCCCAACTGACAACACATCCAAAAAATGAGAGTTTAAGTCTTGTCATTGTGGCTTCTAAAGAGCAATGTGGTTATACTTTTTCTAAAACAAATTTGCTTTTTCTTCAGGAAGCCCATGGTACTTTCAATATTTTTTGTTAACAACATAATGTTAATAATAAGAGGAATTATGTACAGGAGACAGATAGGGTATTGGGAACTCTTTTTGTACTTTCTGCATTTTCTTTTTTTTTTTTTTTTTTT
>NW_006408613.1:6286805-6288856 GCF_000296735.1 Chrysochloris asiatica | reverse complement strand
GCTATGAGTCGGAACCGACTTCAAGGCACATAACCACCACCACCATATCTGAAACTGTTGAAAAGTTCATTTTGGGTAGTGTGACAAAGATTTAAAGTTGGGGTTGTGATAAACCTAAACTAAAGGAAAAGTTAGTTGTATTCTAACTTGAAATGCCCCCAGGAGAAGTCTTAATTTCCTCTTTAAAATTTAAGAACCTTGAAATTCATGGATATACTGAACCTTACACCTTACCTACAAAAAAACACTGGAACCAAAACGGAAATTGAATTCCCTAATAATGTGTCAATTCCCCTGCAGAGCTTAAGAAGCATGGAGACCAACACCAAATCACATACAAAATTCTCTTCACTAGGGGAGTTCAGCACAAAAAACAAAGCACTTCCAGTCTTTCCTAACATTAATAAATCTCATGCTGAAGTTGCCACCTCTGGTAGAAAACTCCTTCTCTCTGTTCTCCTCTGGCTTGTCTTCTCTAATGTTTCTCTTCTTTGGTTTCCCATTGTTACAGACTAAAAATTAATGCTACTTCTTGAATTGTGGAAAAGTACATTTTCTAGTCATCGATTGATTTATTACTAAAATTCTTTAAGTGGGAAAAAGTAGAATTCAGGCATAAAATTCTCCCATTATTTGAACATTGTAAAATGAACAGTCCAAAATTCCACATTAAAAGGTTATAGTATATCTTAAGGGCTCAGCTGCTAAGTTCCAACATAGAGCATGCAGTATGCTTTCAGTAAAAGGTATTTTTGAAAAACAATAGAATCCAAAGTTTGGAATGTATTAAATGTTTTCTCTTAAAAAGCATGTCACCATTTAGAGTACAGAATGAGTGTTACTCTGTGGGACCAATCCTATGCTCATTAAAAAACAATGCATATTCATCACTTTCTGCTTATACAATATGAATTAGGCAAAACAGAAGGCACATCTGGAAAGGCAGCCTGAAGGCTTACAAATACAGCCACCGTTAATGAATTGTGTTTTTTCCCTCTTTTTCAAATACTTAATATTTGTAAGAAGAGATCCAAATAATAAATATGACTCCTTTTACTGTTTGATAAGGTATCAAGAATCAGTGTAATTGTAGATATTAAATTAATTTCTATTATAAAATTGCTTATTAAAGATGGATGCCTATATTTTGTCATATTTTCATAAAAATGATTATAAATATAATACAAAATATATTTTTATATAATATATACCATTATAAAGATAGTGCAGTGGCTCTATATGATAAGCACTGGACAGCAAACAACATGGTCAGTGGTTCGAGCCCACCAGCTGCTCTGTGAGAGAAAGACGAGGCTTTCTTTCTGCCACAAAGATTTAAATCTGTGAAAATCCTGTACAGTATTGCCATGAGTCAGAACAGACTCTACAGCACCTAACAGCAACAACATCACTACAAATTACTGGTACATCTAATTCAATAATATCTATTTAGTGACTACAGTCTATTTCTATTGATATGCAGCAAGATAACCAACTATACATTAATAAATTTAAGGAGCTCTTTATCTAGAAAAGGTAAAACAGTTGCATAAGTTAGGTGAAAAACCTAATGGAATAGTTCTATTCTGTAACACATGGCTTTGCCATGAGTAAGATTAGACTCCACAACAAGTAACAACAATAACAACCACTGAATAAGCCAGGAAATCATTGTGGGAACATAAAGGAGTGAGTACTTTATTCTGACAGGGTAAATATGCAGATTAATAGATGTTTCATGACGACACTAATATTTGATTTTATCCTTAATGGATTAGAAAAATAAGTCAATACATTTTGAATGTATATAGAAATAACCTAAGTAGTTCTGATGTTATTAGTTTGTAGGCTGACCATGTGATTTAAAACTTATTTGCTAATTTATTTGTTTTGCACAGACTGAACAAATTAAGATGGCATTTAATATAATGCTATTTGCAAGATTTATTTGGATATTAACAAGAGTACAAGAAGAAGATAAAGTTGAACATAAGAGTTCAAGCAAGATTTTATGATAAGGCTTTAGGTAGAACCATTCACAATGGGAGATA
>NW_006408613.1:6284426-6285649 GCF_000296735.1 Chrysochloris asiatica | reverse complement strand
AAGACAAATAACCCAATTAAAAAATGGGCACAGGACATGAACAGACACTTCATGAAGGAGAAGATCCAGGCAGCCACCAAACATATGAAGAAATGTTCACGATCACTAGCCATTAAGAGATGCAAATCAAAACAGCAATGAGATATCATCTCACACCAGCAATAACAGCAAAGATCAAAAACGTAGAGAATAATAAATGCTGATGAGGATGTGGAGAGACTGGAACTCTCCTGTGTTGCTGGTGGGACTGCAAAATGGTCCAACCTCTCTGGAAACCAAAATGGAGCTACTTCAGAAGGTTGGAAATAAAATACCTAGTGATCCAGCAATTCCTCTACTTGCTATTTTCCCACAAGAAATACCAGCCATAACATGAGTAGATATATCCACACTAGTGTTCATAGCAGCACTATTTACAATTTAAAAAAAAGAAAAGAAAAGATGGAGACAGCCTAAATGCCCACCAACAGAAAAATGCATAAACAAACTTTGGTGCATACACACAATGGAATATTATGCTACCTTGAAGAACAACAAGGAAGCTTTAAGTTATCACATACAATGGATGAACCTTGAAGACATAATGTTGAGTGAAATTAGTCAGTCACAAAAGGAGAAATACTGCATAGGACCAGTACTATAAAAGACTAAGAAAAATAACCCATATTAAAGGGGGGTGGGACGGGGATTCTTTGCTGGTTACTGGGATATGGGGAGTGAGGGGAGGGGAGGGAGGAGGTGGAGCACAGGGTAGGTAATAGACACAAGATAGTTTGGGTGTTAGGGAGGTGGGCAATACCCAAAAAGAGGGAGGGGAATGAAAGAACAAGGTGGATTGGGGGAACAATTAGGCAGGTTTGCATGGGTTAAGTGGGACAGGGGTAAATAATGATGATTGCACAATCTTGGAACCACAGGGCCCTGAGATACAGGGATTTAGACATGGTTGGAATGGGCAAAATGGGGGGTATAATGTTAAGATGTTTGGTTGTCTTTTGAATCTTGGTTTCCCTGGCATACCATTATAAAATAGACACTTGAGGGGGAGAGAAAATAATAGGCAAAAATATCACCATAGAAAGCTTGTAAGCCCACCTTCTGCCTATAAGTGATTATTGTTGTTGTTATGTGCTGTGGAGTCTGTTCTGACTCATAGAGACCCTGTACTTGGTTTCCTAGGCTGTAAATCTTTGCAGGAGCAGAAAGCCTCATCTTTCTCCCAC
>NW_006408613.1:6250857-6279346 GCF_000296735.1 Chrysochloris asiatica | reverse complement strand
CTCCTTGAAATCCCTATACAGGGTTGCTGTGGTTAGGGAACTGATTCAACCGGCACTTAACAACAACAAAGGGAGTTAAAGGAAGCCACGAGTTGTATATAGCCAATTAAACTTCAGAATCAAGATAGATAAGTATATAAGTTTCTCTCTATTAAGCAACAAAAAAAGGAGTCCTGTTGGTGCTGTAGGACAAGCACTGGACTGCTAATTGCAAGGTCAGCAGTTCAAATCCATCAGCAGCTGTCTGCAAATTGACATGATGGCAATGGTTTGGGTTTGAATTTGTTTTAGGCAACAAGATGAAGAATTAAAATATGAAAAATTATTAGTAAAGCAAATATATTTGATATTTATAAGTAATCCCCCCCAAACTCCAGACATTTATTGATTGCAGTGCTAACACACAGAAAGAATTCAATGTCAGAAGTTGAAAGCAAATCATTGTTGTTATTGTTGTTGCATGCTGTTGAGTCAGTTTTGACTTATAGCATTTCCAAGAAACTGTTGGTGGGTTTCAATTGTCTATCTTGGGTTAGTAGTCCAGTGCTTTTCATACAGCACTGTACCAGGACAGACAATGCCAAAAGTAAATCCCTAAAGGGTCTTAAATATGTTATTCTTATGTAACTATCAGTGTACTTGACATTAATTATAATTTTAAATTATTTTGTTGAAGTATTTAAATACAAAACTGCTAGAGAGAGTAATATAATGAATACTTAAGTATCTTCACATGGCTTCCCTCAGATTTTAATATTTCTTATATGTAATTTTCTTATTCTTTGGCTCTTCCTCCATGGACACATCTTCCTCTTTCTCTTTTTGTTCCTCTCCATTTCACTTATTGAGAAAAACAAAACAACTTTAGGATTATAAATGTAGCTCTTTGTGAACCTTCCATCACCATTCTGTCAATTCTTTCATGGGTTTTATGGCCTTTGGAATTTTGTATTTACGATCTCATGCATTTTTTAAAAAATATGATATATTTATGTATAATGTAATATCGTTAATAATCTTTAACACAAAAGAGTGGAGATTCTAGATCACAGGAAACACAATTTTCAACTTTAAGGAACTAAATTGGCACTTATTAATGCAATTATGCCTATATGCTACACATACCTGCTAACCACAAGATCAGTTATTGAAATCCACCATCTGCTCCTTGAACACCCTACACAGTGTCATTATGAGCTGGAACCAACTGGACAACACATAACAACAGTAACTTTTTGAAAAGCAACATCTCATGAATATACATTCTGAGTCCTGGTGTGGCGCTGTATATTAATGTGCCAGACTGTGAAGCCATTTGAACTGCAAGGTCGGTGGTTCAAACTCACCAGCTGCTCCTCAGAAACCTTATACAGAGTTGCTATGGGTCGGATTCAACTCAACGGCACTTAAAAACAGCAACATAAATATGTATATATATATTATTGATCTTATTCAGAATTTGAAACTTTATGTTACTTTTTTTTTAATATGACAGCACTTTTTGTTCTAATAATTATACATGATGAAAGTTTTACCATATTTATTAGCCAGCTTATTTAAATTTCTTCTCAAGTGTATTTCCTTATTGTTTCAACTCCCTCTTGATTTTTTAAATCAAAATCCTATTGATTTTAAAAACATTTGTAAATTTTATTGACTAATATGAATGCTTCAAAGTTTTTCTGAGTCTTAGTTTCTATCTACTTGAATATATATATATAAATTTTTGCCTACCAATGGAAATTGCTGTGGTTTTCAAATGCTGGTGAAGAATTGTTTATTTTATACTACCTTGATGGTTCAAGCTCACCTGTCACTCCTCGGAAACCCTCTGCAGGGTTGCTATTGGTTGGAACTCAACAGTACTTAACAACAACAATAACATCACATTTGAATCCTGGTGTGGCACTGTGTGGCCCTTATGGTTTCTATTTAGTGTTATCTATTGGAAGTACAGCTAATTCCTGACCTATGTATATTTGATATGCAACAAACTACTCTTAAAACTACCTGGTTTATGTTCAGTTTTGTTTGTACCTATGGATTATGCTTGCTCTGACAATAGCTTCAAAACATACAGTTACCATAACCTTACACAAGTTCTGGAAGGAAACTGATATTTCTAATTGTATCTGGTACATTGCATATGATACATGGAGAGGATATTTAAAAAAAAAAAAAAATACTGAGTTATGTGAACATAGCCGAGCATTTAATCAATAAATATAATGCAAGACTTCAGTAGAAACACCATATATATAGAAGAAAGCAAAATTTGAAACTTGGTATAGCAGATCATAGCTCATAGATCACAAAAAAAGGAGAATGATCTGGATTTAATGGATTTTGAATGGAAAGAAATGCTGAAGAAAGGATTGGCTAAAGTTTTTAAAAACTAAATTAAGTTGTACCAGGGTTGTATTTTTTTACCATGTTTATTCAATTTGTATATTGAGCAATTTTTCAGAGAAACTCTATTATATAAAGAAGAATATGGTATCAGAATTGAAGGAAGACTCTTTAACAACCTGCAATATGCACATGATAAAACCTTGCTTGAGTAAAGTGAAGCGGACTTAAAATTCTTACTGATGAAAATCAAAGATCACAGTCTTCAGTATGGGTTGCACCTCAAACTAAGGAAACAAACTTTCTCACCACTAGGCCAAAAAATGGAGTCCTGTTATGGTGCTGTGGGTTAATGTACTGGATTACAAAGTTGGTTTGAGCCACAATGTCGGCAGTTCAAACACATATAACAAAAAGGAGGGAGTAGTTAATCTAACATTACAGGAACAGAGGACCCTAGGTCCATCAAGGAAGAAGAGCTTGAGTGGAATGTGGTACCCTATCCAGAGATGGAGGCAGAAATGATGACATGGAGAGATAGAGTAGCTGAGGACTCTAGACTCATGGAAATATAATGGCTGTGTGCTTGTGGTCAGGAAGCAGGCTTGCAGAATGTGCCCTTGGGTTGTTTAAATGATCCCTGAGTGTTTTTGTGTACATAAAAATAAATAAATAAATAAATTAATAAAAGAGGCAATAGAAACAAATACTGTTGAATTATGATGTATGGAGCAAATTGCATTTGTTGCATTGAAACAAAATATGATAGAATGAGTGCAAAACTGATGTTCTCCCATATAAACTATCATTCAATCCACAATAAAACATATTAAAAAACAAAAAAGAATGTTTTCTTGGATCCATTAACATTTATTGAAGCAGTAGTTAAGAAATCAAAAGACGTATTGTACTGGGCAAATCTGATGCACAAGATCTCTGTAAAGTATTCAAGATCAAATGTATCAGTTTGAGGACTAAGGTGTACTTGACCTAAGCCATGGCATTTTCAATAGCTTCATATGCATGTGAAAGGTGGACAGTGAACAAACATAGAAGAATTGATGCTTTTAAGTTATGGTGTTGGAGAAGAATATTAAAAGTGCCTTGGGCTTCTAGAAGAACAAGCAAATCTGTGTTGAAAGAAGCACATATTACCAGGAGGGATCAGTCCCTGGAGAAGGAAATCATGCTGGATAAATGGAGGGTCAACAAAAAAGAGGAACAGCCCCAATGAGATGGATTAGCACAGTGGCAGCAACAATGAGCTGAAGTTTAATGATTGTGAGGATGGCACAGGACAGGACTGGGTTTCATTCTGTTGTATAAAAGGTCTCTGAGTCAGAACCAACTTTATGGCTCCTAACAACAGCAACAAGTTGCTTGAAAACATGGACTCAGCCACTGATCACTTTGCTAAAGGTGAAAAGCAGACTAGCGAAGCAGTGCGATATTTCAAATATATGATGAAAAAAGATAAGGATCATATAAATAACTCTCACTCATCAATAGAGTCCTGCTGTGACACTGAAAGTTAAAGCACTGAACCATAAGGTTGGTTTGAACCACATGGTCGATGGTTTAAAATCAACAGCTGCTCCTTGGAAACTGAATACAGGGTCACTCTGTGTCAATTCCTGGAGCCTGATTTTTTTTTTACCAAAGCCATCAGTGCAGCTTGGACTTCTTCCTTCAGTACCTTCAGTTCTTAAACATACGCTACCCAATACAGTCAGTTCTAGCTCCATGAGTTAGCAAATATAACTCCCCAGTTAAGTTCCTGGAGGCACCCTACTAAACATACAAGCCTCTTGCCCATAGGCACTTAGCTATACTTTCTCTGTAGGCCAGAAAGTTCACTGTTCTGTCTTGTGCTCTGAAGCTTTGTTCTTCTGCTGCTGCCCTGCTGGCATTTCTCTAGTGTCACTGATTTCTGTCCTTGGGACAAGGATGTTCAATGTGCAGAGATCTTGGAGTCCAAAGGATGGGTTTCACACTAAGATTTTCTTAGGAGAAACTTCCCTCCCTTCTGCTTCTGAGATGTCTCATTTTATACATAGCAGGGTAACAAAATTGATAAATCATAATTAACCCTGTTAACAACAAATCACAGCGGAATAATATAACCCATCAGCATCTTCCCCCACCTCTTTTTATCACTTATCAGAAAAAGTGGTTGGTGAGAGTTTACAAAGACTATAGCTAGAAAGTTCATTAAATCTTTACACCTCACCCTTCCTAACAGAACTTTTGCTTTCTTTCTAGTTTTCTACCTATAGTTTATATGATGGGGTTGCAAAAAGTACATGGAGAAATTCTATTATCTTTTAATTCAGTTTTTCCACAAACTTTTTGAAGTAGTCTTTTATGTACCTTTATATTTATGCCTATATTTCTATATCTCACGTCTATGTTTTGGAATAAATACTTTATACATTAACATTTCAAAACAATTAGAATCCAAATGATTCTGGATTCTATTCCATCATAAAATGCATTGATAATTGTAAGAATAGCCTCAACAAAACATGTGACCTCCTCCGATTTCGAAGAAGGAAGGAAGGTCAAATCAGTCCAAAACTGATTCCTGTGAAGCAGGTTGCCTCCACCCTCCAACTTTCTTTACCAATTCTGACACCAACAGTTCTTCCCTCAGGACTCTCTATATCTTATCTGGGTTTGATAATGCATTTCAATGCCCACATAGAATTCACAGACAATACTCATGTTTATGGGGTTTATGAATGGAGTTGACAGCTACAAATCAGGATCAGAAATGCTCAGGATATAATTATCCAAATCAGGACTGCCTCTTTTCAATTATGTGTACAGGCACGGCTGTCTCTGATCCTTGATCTTCCAGTCATGTGGCCTCTTGGTGTCTGCCCGGCTTGGACAATGTTACAAACTCTTTTTGTGATACCAATAAATGATCAAATGGCACATGTCAAATGACCAAATGACCACTTGTCACAAGTCTCAGACTGAAGGTGCTCAGCTCTAGTTCATCATACATCATCAAATTTTGTTTCCTTGATTAAGTGCCTGATGATTACCAGCTCCACAAGTGAACTTCTTGCACAAAGGCATCCAATTTACCTGCTACGAGTTCTGGGAAGCCCATTATCTGGGAAGCTCTTCATTATCTCAAGTATTTGGTTTTACAGCCTCTGTTCGCACTGCTTTTTAACCACTGCATTTTCTCTGTTGTTACATAGAGATTCAATGCAAAGGAATAATGCACTTCATACCTGGCTCTTCCTTCTTAATGGGAGTGAGATCCTGATTTCAGATGGATCTTATCCTAGTAGAATGGAAAACTGAACAAACTCTTCAAAAGGTGTCCAAATGACTTTTTTGCAAGGTCCCAACTGCTCAATTGGTAGGAATTGCAAAGATTATGGCTAGAAGGACTATATCAAATATTTCACTCCACTACAAGAACATAGTTTTTGTTCTCCTGTTTATTAAATATATTTGAGAAAGAGCTAATAGGAGTCCTCTCTTTCGTGTATTTCACCTGATCAAAAATATAATCAAAGAATATTTGCCATAATTCAGGGTCATGTAGTTTATTATTTTTCTATTAAAAAAATCAGCAACATTTATTATATGTAAAAATATGCTAAAATTGAATGATTTTATATTCTACTTCAGCTGAGATATGAAGGTTATAGGTGTGAAACCTTTCTCTAGTTTACAAAGATGTAATATTGCCATTTCAAACTGAATCCCTGTATATTGAAATATGAATTTTTCAGGAAATCAGAAGTCTTGAGAAAAGAGTATCATTGATGTAAAATTATAGTTTCACCTCTTCTCAAAGTAAAGGAAAGTCTAATCATTCGTCAAAGATGAATATGCAAAAGGAATGCTGGGTAACATGATTACAGAAAGCTTGTAAGCCCGTCTTCTGTCTATTACTGATTGGAATACCTAAAAGGGATTCCACAACTTTCCCAGTGAAATAGACCTCTGTGGAGCCTTTGCAGTGTATAGGACCTTAGGTGGAATCCTGAGCCCCATCCAGAACTTTCTGAGAGGGGACATGCCCACAAGAAAGGACAAGCAGATCATCCTGGAAAAACTAGAGTGACAGAAGATACATCTTCAAAGAAAGACCATCAGGAAAAACCCAAAACGAAAATGGCAATATAACTGACTTCTACAAGAATAAGCATGTTGTCTTCTGGGAAACCATCATGACAAGTAATCAAGTTCTGTCAGGACAAACCCCCTTCTAAGACTGAAACTCAAAGGAAACACATGAGCAGGCATGTAAGCTTGCTGATGATCACATCGGTCTACTGGTGAGTGGAAGAGGGGGAAAGCCAACAATGAAGAAATGGGCTGAGTTTGACCACATTCCATGGATTTCCATTGACCTGGAGATGAGAAAGATATGAGAAGGGCTGGTTGGTCTAAAGTGTGGTGAGACCCAGGGACACCTGAGCCCATGGACAAGGACATAGTCACAGAGGGCTAGAGCTGAGAGTGAAGCATCCAGGTGATATGAAGTGAGGGGAGGCGCATAAGAACTTGCAGATAGTACCCATTTGACCTAGCCTCAGTGGCTTGATGATCAGAACTCGACTAGAGGAAGATAAAAAAACTAAATAAAATAAAATTTTTGATAAAGGAAATGAGGATAAATTGCTACAATTTGATGAACTTGACCTATACTCATGGAGATAGTAACTTTAAATATAAACAGAGAGGGAAGGAGTCTTCACATTAAGTATCAATCAGTGTTATCCCTTCTATACACAGGGGCTGACAACTTAGATATTGGCTACCTAAAACGAAGGGGCAATAAAGGCATGAAGTGACTGGCTTACAAAGTTTCAAGAGGGAGCTTAGTTTAAGAGTGTGTGGGTAAGAAAGAATATCCTCTGAATAGTTTTCATCGTGTCTAGATGGGTCTGGTTAAAAGAGATGGGGATAAGATTCTTATGATTCAATAGTGAATAATTGTTATCATGATTAAATGAGACTGTCATAATTGTAAAGGTAGAAATTTTGAAACAAAAGCAGGGGAGTGGTTAATATTACAGTCCAGAAACAGGACCCTAGGACCATCAAGGGAGACGAGCACAAGCAGAATGTGGGACCTTATCCAGAGAAGCAGCAGCACTAGAGATAGAGGCAGAGATGGTGATATGGAGAAAGGGAGCAGATAAGGGCTCTAGATTCATGGGAAGAGAGGGACTGAGAGCTGGTGGCCAGGATGTAGACTTGCAGAGTGTGCCCTTTGGTGGTGTAAATTATTATATATGCCTGGTTTTAAAAAAAAAGAGCTAAAATGAATAGAGCGAAATATTGTTAACTGATGCTAAATGGAGGGGATTATAATCATTGTAATGAAGCAAGGTGTATAATTTGTTGAATGTAAAACTGATGATTTACCCTGTCAACTTTCACTCAATTCACAATAAAAACAAAAAGAAATAATTTTTAAAAAGCAGAATATGCTTTTTTTTTTTTTAATTGAACATAGCATATTGGCTTCTGAATAACATCTGAGAAGCCCAAGTAAGTGACTGACTTTGTGTATTAGCTTTGTTCAGACAACAAAGGAAATTTGCTACTTAGATATAACTCTGACCTTCAAGTATTTGGAAAGTCAGAAACTAGAGACAAATGGGAAATTGTAAATTTCTCAGATTATGACATACTATGTTGTGCAAATCTGCTTTACAAGATCCCTTTAAATGAGATGAACTGACCAACAATGAGCTCAAATATAACACCAGTTGCAGGTATGGCACAAAACTGGGTAGCTAGTAACAACAATTAATTAAATAATATGTAATCTCTCACAGGCTTTTCCACTTAGGAATGTCAGAAGAGCAAGTACAAATTGCATGCCTACAATTATATTTCTGTTTAATTGCAGAAAAGAAGTATGATGACTACATGTATTTACGTTCTATTAGCTGGCAAGCAATCTAAAGAATGAACCAAGAATGTTTTGTCTAAATTTAAAAGAGTGATATATTCAAGACATGGCTTATAATTCAGGATAAAAAAATAATGAGGCATAATTTAAACAGTGTACTCATATCCAAATAAATATGACCCAAACATGTTTACATTTGTTAAAAAAAAAGTCAATGAAGCATGCCAAATTTAATATGAATAAATTGCATTTCAGGTCAGGATAATGGTATTATGCAGACAGTGGTTGGCAGATTATATTCTAGCAAATCCATAAGTATTTTGTTGTGACAATTGGAGACTAAAAATTAAAATTTGGTAAGTTTTCAAAATTATTGATTCCCTTTTTAGCTGAAAATACTATATAAACTATGTGACACAACTGTGAATACATTAATAGAAATGTTAGATAAATGAAACACTATGTAATTATAAAATATACTCAATAATTTATGTGTTACAGTATGTTTTCAATAACCTATACATTTATGTTTTTCTTACTTTGAGCCAACATCTTACACTTTCTTTGCTATTCTCTCCATTTTTGTGTGGCAAAATGAATAATTTATATGCTTATGTTTTATAATAGTCAATACAGTATTTGAAACTAGTTATTAGCTACACCTCAACATAAAGACAGCAAAATTCCTCACAAATTGACAAATAAACACATCACTATAAAAAAAAGTATTGCGGTTGTCAAGAATTTCATTTTGTTTTAAACCACAATAAATGCACATGCAAGTAATAGTCAACAAATTACATAGTGTTTAACATTGAGCAAATCTGCTACAAAAGATCTCTTTAAAGTGCTAAAAGGGAAAGATACCACTTTGAAGACTAAGGTGTGCTTAATCCAAACCATTGTATTTTCACTTGCCTTATTTGTAAGTGAAGACAGAAAAACTAATAAGGGAGAATGAAGAATTTATGCCTGTGAATTATGGTGTTGGTGAAGAATCCTGAAAGTACCATGGATTTCCAGAAGAACGAACAAATCTGTTTTCAGAAAAGTACACAAAGGATGACAAGAATCAAGGATGACAAGACTTATCCTCACATACATTGGTCATGTCATCAGGAGGGGCATGTATGGTTCAGGAAAGGAGACAACTGACTTGGCAAAGTAGGTAAGTGAACAATAGGAAGATTCCAATGACATGGATTGATATAGTTGCTGCAACAATGAGTTCACACATAGCAAAGATTATGAGGATGGTTTGAAAAATAAGCAGTGTTTCTGTCTATTCTACACATAGTAGGTATAAGTGAGAACCCTCTCAAGGACACCTAACAACAAAATATCAACATTAGCTCACTGGTCTGCTCTATTCAAATTTAAATAACTCCAATTCTCTCACCTTTTCTCTAGTTTCAGAATGTTTATTTTACATCCCTCTAATAAAGTGACATAAGTAAAGTTTATCTTGTTAGCCTAAGGCTTAGTTTTGTTTGCCGCAGGCAAAAAAGAACTAAATATGTGAAGAAGCAAATGTGATGCCCTTAAGAGAAAGAACCTGACTATTCATTATTAACATAACTAAGTTAAGCCAATTTTTATTTCAGACCTCCAACTATTTTTTCCTCATTAGTGTGAATCTATTCTAGAATCACACCCCTTGTGTGTTCCATCTCTGGTAGAATTCAGCAGCCAAAACAAGGGATATTTTTCCTTTGACTTCAACTCTAGAAACCAATATTTTTCCCTGTATGCTTGCTAATGTCAACTCATTATGTCTCCTAATTTCAACTTTCTCCAGGAATCCTTGTAAGAGTGACATCAACTTTAAATACCATGGCAATTCTTGATTTACTGCCTTGATGCCCAGCGAAGACAGGGAGGGAAAAACAAAAACAAAAAACACACCTCCACTAACCGTTGGTTGTAGTGTGGTGGCTTGAGTGTTGCTGAGGTGCTGGAAGCAATGCCAGCAGTGTTTCAAATACCAGTAATGTCATTAACCCATGGCGGACAAGTTTCAATGGAGATACCAGACTAAGAAGAGATTAGAAAAAAGAAACAGGTGGTCTACTTTTGAGAGATAAGCCACTGAATAGCAGTGGAACATTGTTTAATCTAATGGTAGGAGATGAATGCCTCAGTTTGGAAGGCACTAAACACAAAAACTGGGAAAGAGTTGCCCTTTCAAAGTATAGTCAACTTAATGACTTGGGTGGAGCAAAGCTTCCATGACTAAAAATGGTAAGAAACAGCTGCAAACACCCTTTAATAATCAGAATGTGGAATGCATGATTAATTAAACACCCATTACAGATTAAATAAACATCCATTACACATATGTTGTTGCTGTTAAGTGTTGTTGAGTCGGTTCCGACCCATAGCAACCCTGGAACAGGGTTTCCAATGCTGTAAATCTTTACAGGAGCAGAAAGCCTTATCTTTCTCCCTGCAGATCAGCTGGTAGTTTCGAACTGCTGACCTTGCGGTTCGCAGCTCGATTTGTAACCACTATGCTACCAGAAATATGGAGACACATAAGTGTGCCTTGCACAATAAACAAATCTCAAGATTTGCTGAATCAATCAACTAGAAAAGGCACCTTGATCTTTCCCTATGAGTCTTTCCATTTATTACAGATGGTTTTCATGAGCAATCCCCAAACTAACTACAAGTAGGTACAGGAACATGTACCAATAAATCAACTCTGCCCTCTAATGACACCTGAATACTGGGCACAAGTCAAGGTACAAACATTTACTGGAATTATGTTATCTGTAATGCACAGAATCATTTCTGTATGGCGTTCATTGGTCATTTTTGTGCCGTTGTTCTGCCCTTCCTATGAGTAATATGTACCACCTTCCCAAAGCCATGCATTTTTATCCTGTACATTTAAAACCTCTTTGTTCTCAACCTTCTTGTACCTGGAAATAGTGTTATGAGAACTATCTTCCTGTTTGCTTACTTGTCACAAGTAATAAAATTCTGTTATTTCTAATGAACCTGCTTAACTCATTGATATGTGGCTGCCCTACTGAGTCCTTACAGATTAAAACTCAGGAAACTGAATTTGGTAACAGAATTAATGTGGAAAAATTAGAAGCTCTAAGAAATGAAATGGAACTCATAATGATAGATATTCTGTCTTAGTAAACTAAAATTGACAGGCACTGACTATTTTAAGTCAGAGAATATGGTTTACTATACAGAGAATGACAAATTGAAGACGAGTACTGTCACATTGTCAAAAAGAACATTTCAAGATCTATGTTGTTGTTAGGTACCATCAAGTCAGCACCAACTCATAGTAACACTATGCACAACAGACCAAAACACTGCCTGGGCCTGTGGCAACATTACAATAGTTGTAATGTTTGAGGCCATTCCTGCTACCACGATGACAATCCATCTTGTTGGGGGTCTTTCATTTTTTCTCAGATCCTCCACTTAAGCAAATATGGTATTCTTCTCCAGGGATTTGTCAATCCTAATAATATGTACAAATTATGAAAGACAAAGTTGGGCCATTCTGGCTTCAAAGGAGCATTCTAGCTGTACGTTCTCCAACAGATATCTGTTTGTACTTTTGACAGTACATTGTACTTTTTTATTTTAATGTTTTATTGTGAATTATGTGATAGTTTACACGTAATATTAGCTTTATCGTATACTGGCTTTATTGTATATCGTTTCATTGCCATAGTGAAAATCCCTTCCATGCATCATCAACCAACCAAAGGGTCATCAGCACACAGCCCCTCTCCCTCTCTGGGTCTAGAGTCCCCAGCCGCTCCATCTCTCCACATCATCATCTTTGCCTGTACCTCTGGCATCGCTGTTTCTCTGGGTTGGGTCCCACACTCCCCTCTTCTCCATGATGGTCCCAGGGACCTTCGCTCCTTGACTACAAAGTTAATCAATCCTTTCCTTTTGCTACAAAATGTCTACCTTTACATTTCCAACCCTCACAGTCAGTCCTAATAACAATTATTCACTATTGCACCACAAGAGACCTATCTCAATCTCCTTTCATCAGCCCTGCTCAGACAGATTGGATACTACTCAGTGGAGATTTTACCTTCTTCCGTGCCCTCTGGATCTGGGCTCCCTCTTGAAAGCTTGTAAGCCAGTCATTTCTTGATTTTGTAGACCCCATTTTGCATAGCCAATGTCCAGTTGCCCATCCCTGTCTAATCTGTGTATGGAGGGGGTGTGAATGATCCTTGCTGTAAAGATTTGTTCCCTTTTTTGAGCTACTGCATCCATAGGTGTAAGTCAAGTTCATCAAATTGTATCAGATTACTCTTTTTTCTTCTTCTAGCTGAGCTCTGATCATCAAGTCATTAAAGCCAGGTCAAGCAGGTATTATCAGCAAGTGTGCTTGTTCTTATCAGCCACACGCTTCACTATCCACTCTCCACTCCTCTGTGGCTATGTCACTGATTCTAGGCCCAAGAGTCCCTAGGTCTTGCCACACTGATGGCCAACCAGGTCTCCACTTGGGTTCACAGGAGACTATTGAATATTATAGGGTTTAGCTCACAACTTCATTGTTATTTTTCACTCACTTTCCCTTATCAATGATGAACACGTAGTCACAAATAAGAGCACATGACTGCTTATGCATTCCCATTGATTTTTAGTCTTGAAAGGGGGTTTGCCCTTGAGGGGACCCGACTACTTGCCTTGATGTCTCCTGGGTGAGCTACTTGCTTGTTCTTGTAGTAGTCAGACTGCTGTTATTGTTTTGTATTTTTCCTGTTTGTCTTTCTTTCAAGAAGTATCTTCTGTCCTCCTAGCTGATTTTGGATTCTATTCCATTGATCAATGTTTCTTTCATTGTACCAGTATCAGGCTGTTTTGACCACTGTAGCCATGTAATAAATTTCATAGTCAGGAAGAGTAAAAGGATTCCAACCTTATTCTTCTTAAGCAGTGCTTTGCTTATCCTGGGTCTCTTTCCTTTCCATATAAAGTTTGTAATTGTTTTTTCCATCTCTTTGAAGAATGTCATTGGGATCTGGATTGGGATTGCATTGTATGTGTAAATTGTTTTGGGTAGTATTGATATTTTCACAATGTTAAGTCTTCCTATCCAGGAGCATGGTACATTCTTCCATTTTTGTAGGTCTCTTTTGGTTTCTTGTAGTAGTGTTTTGTAGGTTTTTTAGTATAGGTCCTTTGTTTCCCTAGTTACATTTATTGCTAAATATTTAGTCCTTTGGGTGGCTATTGTAAATAGTATTGCTTTCTTAATGTCCTTTTCAGAGCTGTCATTTTTGGTATAGAGGAATCCAACTGATTTTTGTACATTGATCTTATATTTCTAATGTGTATTATTTTTGTCTTCTTCCTGTTTTCTTTTGTTAGGTTTGCCAATGGTCTGTCAATTTGTTAATCCTTTCAAAGAACAAGATTCTTGTCCTGTTGATTCTTTCTATAGTTTTTCTGTTTTCTTTCTCATTTATTTCTGCTCTAATCTTTATGATTTCTTTTGTTTTGGTGGATGTAAGTTCCTTCTGTTGGTCTGTTACTAATTGTTGTAGATCCTGTTTTAATGGGTTAATTTTGCTTCTTTCTTCTTTTTGAATGTTTGCATTTATTGCAATAAATTGTCCTCTCAGCACTGCTTTCCCTGTGTCCCAAAGATTTTGGTATGCTGTTATTTTGTTCTCATTTGTTTCTAGGAACTTTGTGAGTGCATGTTTTATTTCTTCTACTACCCATTCGTTTTTCAGCAGGGTGTTATTCAGTTTCCAAATACTTGACTTTATTTCCTTGGTCTTCCTATTGATAACTTCTAATTTGATAGCATTGTGGTCTGAGAAGAGGCTTTGATATTTGTAAATTTATGGAGGTTTGTTTTGTGGTCTAACACATGGTCTATTCTGGAGAATGTTCCATGTGCACTGAAAAAGAATGTGCATTGTGCTGTTGTTGGGTTGAATGCTCTGTACACATCTGTGTGGTCCAGTTAGCTAATAGTGTTGTTTAGTTTTTCCGTATCTTTGTCAAGTTTCTTTCTGGTTGTTCTATCTGTTTTTGAAAGCAGTGCATTAAAATCGCCCATGATTATTGTAGATTTGTCTATTTGTTGCTTCAAGTCTATTAGAGTTTGCTTTATATATTTTGGAGCTCTTTCATTGGGAGCATAGATATTTATTATGGTTATGTCATCACATTCAATTGTCTCTTTAATCATGAGATAATGTCTATCTTTATCTATTATGCCAGTTTTTGCCTTAAAGTTTATTTTACCAGAAATTGGCACTGCCACTCCTGTTCATTTTTTATTGCAATTAGCTTGGTATATATTTTTTATATCCTTTGACTTTTAATCTGTTTTTGTGTCTCTGTGTAAGATGTGCCTCTTGAAGACAGCATATTGAAGGATCTTGTTTTCTTATCCATTCTGCCACCTTCCGTCTCTTAACTGGTGAAATTAATCCATTTACATTCAGTGTAATTATCGATAGGTATGGATTAATTGCTGTCATTATGTTTGTTTTTTTTTGTGCTATTGCTGCTTTTTTTGTTCTGTGTGTCATCCTTTGATGAGTTCATGCTTTTTGTGTTGTTTTTTTATGAGTTTCCTCACATTTTAATGTTTCCATGTTCTTCTTGGATTTTCATTCTCTTGGTATGTTGTGAAGTGTTAATTTTCTTTGAGAGTACCTTATAGTCCATTAAATTTTCCTTCCATTTAGTGCAGTCTATTTTATTCTATAATCTATTTGACCTTCTCACCATCTGGATCTCTATTCCTATGTGTTTATCTTCTTTTACATTGCATTTGTTTTGATCATAGACTGACCTTCCAGATTCTCTGAACTTTTTCTTACAATTTTGTTCTGTTCTTGAGTCTTCCATCTGTTGATTTAGTTCTGGGAGGTGCTGCCATGCATATCAATCTCTAGTTGCTGTCTTTTCTTGTTGGTTCTCAGTCCACAGAACTTCCTCTAGGATGTTTTGTAGCAAGCAGGGTTGGCTTTGGAAAAACCCTTGGCTTTTGTTTATTCTGGAATGTTTAGAATATACTGTCATATTTGATTGATAGTTTTGCTTGTTAAACGATTTTTGGTTGACAGTTTTTGTTTTTTGTTTTCTTTCAGGGTTTTATATATGTCACCCATTGCCTTCTTGCTTGCATGATTTCTGCTGAGAGGTCCAATCTTTATATGATTGTCTTTGTATGTAACACTTCTGTTTCCCCTAGCTGCTTTCAGGATTGTCTCTTATCTTTAATTTTGGAGAGTTTGATTATTATGTCTCAGTGATTTTCTTTTGGGGTTTATCCTTCCTATGGTTCATTGAGTTTCTTGAATGTTTATCTTTTCATGTTTCAGGATGTTAGGGAAATTTTCTTCCAGCAGTTCTTCAACTATTTCTCCTGTGGACTTTTGTGATTATTCCTATTCTGAAATGCCAATAATTCTTAAGTTATTCTTCTTCATGTTGTCCAACCTTCTCCAGACTTTTTTAAACCTCTGTTTGCTCTCCTATCTCAGTGGTATTGAGAGATTTGTTCCAGCTCACTAGTTCTGCCTTCTACTATTCTACTCCTTTGCTCTTTAAGAGTATTGTCTATTTCTGATATTGTATTATTGATTGTTTGGACCACTTTCTGTAGGTTTTGAATTGTTTCCAATGGTGTATCTATCTTATTTGAATGTTCCTGTAGCACTCTCCAGACTTCTTCTTTATTTTTCTCAACTCCATTGTAAAGTGTTTTGAAACATTTTATAATCATTTTCTGAATTCCTTCTCTGGCATTTTCAAGCTTGCCCTCCTTGCAGAGTGTATTCCAGGTCTATCTCTATGTTGTTTGTCTCAGAGATTTTATCTTGTTTCTGAACATGTGCTGATATGGCCATCTGTTTTTGCTTCTTGGGCATGTTTAGAGTTTATCTGTGGCCTTAATACTTAATTGAGCGTGTGTTGTGTATTTTATGCTTTCTGATTTCCTCCAGGTAGATGTTATCAGGATGTGGGCCTCTCTTTTCTCTTTTCTTATTGCTTAACTCAGAGTAACTTTTACAGGTGTTGTCTGTTTCCCTGGTATATGGCAGTTGACATTGGTTCTTGCCTGGGTTTTGATATTTTATAGAGTGTGATTGCAGCTTGACTATATGGCAGCACTCGTTGTCTCTTCTTTGGTAATATAGGGAGACAAAGAGTACCCCAAAGGTAAAAGGGGGAGCATAAAACAGCAAAACAGCAACTGCAAAGAAAACAAGAAAAAAACAAAAAAAAATCTAGATTGGATATTGTAGTCTATAATCGCAGAAAGGGGAGAGGAGAGAGAGAAGTAACAAAAAAAAAAAAATCTTAGCCTAATATGAGTATGACATTAATGCCGTCTTTCAGCTTCTTGCCTTCAAGGCCCTCTGGTTAATTTCAAGATGCCACTGTTGGTTGCTGTGCTATACCTCAGGATTTAATTTAAGTTGCAGCCTGTTTTGTTTTTAACCTCTCTTTTCCTCTCCACACCACTTGTTCTGGCCTCTTCCCTATAATAAAATAGTTCAGGGCCAGCTCTTTGTTTTAGAGTATCTGTGCACATGTGTGTCAGAAGAACCCACCAGTGGTGGGAGTGTGGAGTATCCACTCACTCAGGCACCCCCTCTAGTCACCAAAATGGAGGTGCACGAACAGTGGCTGGCCAATGAACAGATACAAAAAAGAAAGAGAGAAAATCAGAACAAAGCAAAACCTAAAATATGTATTGTCCACCTTAGTTCCAAGGTTCCTGCAGCGTTATTCCTGGTGGGTCTGTTCCCCCACTTGGTCTTGCGATTTGGTCTCACTCATGTCGTCAACTCCCAGCTGCCAAGCCTGACAAATTCAAAAGTATGTGATATCTTACTTCCATTACAAGTTCTACTAGCTATAAGCCTTCAAATGTTTTGAATAATCCTTTCTATGTGGTTCAGAGTTTTGGAGCCCTTCCCTGAATACAGTTTGCCTGGTATTCTGTGGTATTGCTGATGATGAACTTCACTGTACCTCTCTACCATAACTGCCATCAAGTCCCGTCTCTCTACATTTTACTTTTAATATTCTCCTCCTACACCATAATTCAAATGCATCAATTCCTCTATTGTCTTTGTTGTTCACTGTCTAACTTTCACATGTATATGAGGTTATTGAAAATAACATGCCTTGGGAGAGGTTCACGTTAGTCCTCAAACTGACCTCTTTGCTCTTCAACATTTTAAAGAGGTCTTGTGGAACTAATTTGTCCAATGCAACATGGAATTTGATTTCTTGACTGTTCCTTACATGAATGTTGATAGTAGATCTGAGCAAAGTGAAGAACTTGACAACTTGAATATTTTCTCTATATGTATGAATGTTTATTGGACCAGTAGTGAGGCTTTTTGTTTTCTTTACATTGAGTTGCAATCCAGACCAAAGGCTGTGGTCTTTGGTCATCAGTACATATTTTAAGTCCTCTTAACTTTCAACAAGCAAGTTTGTATCATTTGCATACCATTGGCTGTTAGAGTCTTCTTTCAATCCTGATGCCATATTTTCCTTCATATAATCCAGTTTCCCAGATTTTTTGCTCAGCATACAGACTGAATAAGTGTGGTGAAAGAATACAATAGTGGTGCACACCTTTCCTAATTTTAAAGCACTCAATGTTCATTTGTTCTGTTCGAACAACTGCCTGTTGGTCTATGTACAGTTTCCCCTTGAGTACAACCTAATATTTCAGAATTCACATTCTCTGCAATGCTGTCCTTAGTTTGTCATGATCTATAAAACTGAAATCCTTTGAGCAGTCAATAAAACTTAGATAAGCATCCTTCTGGTATTTTCTGCTTTAAGCTGAGATCCACCAGACATCAGCACTGTTATCCCTCATTCCACATCCTTTTCTGATTCCAGCTTGAACCTCTGAAAGGTCTTTGTCAGTGTATGGCTGCAGCTGTTTTTGTATTATCTGTAGTAAAATTTCACTTGCATGTTATATTAATGATATTGTCCCATGATTTCTGCATTCCATTGGGTCACCTTGGATATATATGTTCCAGTAAATTGGCCAGGTAGTTGTCTTCCAAATCTGTTGGTATAGATAAGTGAGTGGCTCCAGTGCTATATCAGTTTGTTGAATGATTTCAATTTGAATTCCATTAATTCCCAGTACCTTGTTCTTTGCCAATGCCTTCAATGTAGCTTGGAGTTCTTCCTTCAGTACCATTAGCTCCTGATCATATGCTTCCTCTTGAAATGATTAAACATTGACCATTTCTTTTTGGCACAATGTCTTTGTGTATGCCTTCTGTATAATTTTGATGCTTTCTGTATTATTTAGTATTTTACCAATGTTGTTGTTTTTAAATGCTGTTGAGTCAATTCTGACCCATAGTGACCATGTATAGGGTTTCCAGGGAGCAGCTAGTGAGCTTGAACCACTGACCTTGTGGTTAAAACTGACTTTGCAAACCTTTACATTAACCCACAATGCCACACACCAGGACTCCATTTTGCCTATAGAAACATTCAGTATTGTAAATCAAAGCTTGAATTTTTTTCTTCTGTTCCCTCAGCTTGACAAATGCTGAGCATGTTTTTCCCTTTTGGATTTCTTTGCACATTTTGTTATAATATTTGACTTTGTCTTCTCATGTTGACTTTTGAAATTTTCTATTCAGCTGTTTTATGTCTTCACTTTTTCCACTTGCTTTAGCATCTCTATTCATGAAAGCGTTTCAGAGTCTCTTATAATATCCATTTTGTTCTTTTGTTTCTTTCTTGTATTCTTAATGATCTGTTGCTTTCTTCCTGTATGGTATTCTTGATTTAATCACATTCTACAACTCTTCAGGTCTTCAGTTTTTAGTGTCTAATGCACAAATATGTTCTTTAGAAGATCTCTAAGTTCTGGTGGGATATGATCAAGGTCACATTTTAATGTTTTGGACTGGTTTTAATAATCTTCAAGTTCAGCCTGAACTTATGTATGAGCAATTGATGCTCTATCCTGCAACTTGCCCCTGGCCTTGGTGTGTCTAATGATATAGAGCTTTTCCATGTCTTTCTAAAATGTAGACAATTTAATTTCTATGTATACCACCTGGTAAGGTCCATGTGTATAATTGTCTTTTATGTGGTTTAAAAAACATATTTGCAGTGAAGTCACTGTTCTTGCAAAATTCTATCATGTGATCTCCAGCATCATTTCTATCACCAAGGCTATATTTTCCAACTATTGATCAGTCCTCTTTGTTTCCAACATTTGCATTCCAGTCACCAGTCAATACATCTTGATTATATGATTATATGTTTGATGAATTTCAGACTGAAGAATTAGTAGAATTTATCAGTGTTGTCATCACTGGTTTAAGTGGTTGATCCATAAACTTAAATAATAGTGGTATTAACTGGTCTTCCATTTAGACATATGCATATTATCCTATCACAGAAAACACTGTACTTCAAAACAGATCTTGGTATGTTCTTTCTGATGATGAATATTACACATTCTTCTTGAATTTATCATTTCTGCATAGTAATCCATGTGATTAAAATTCAAAATGGCAATTACCTGTCCATGTCTGCTCACTAATGCCTAGGCTATCAATGTTTATGTGTTCCATTTCATTGTTCATAAATTCCAAGTTTCCTAGTAACATCTAATTTACTGTTATTAATCTATATTTACATGTTTCTCTTTATTTTCAGGTGTGCTCCATCAGCATACGAAGGTCCTGAAGTTTTTATTCAATTCAAGTCATTACAGCCAACTCTACTTTGAGGAATAGCAGCTCTTTACAAGTCATATTTGGAGTGCCTTCCAACTTGAGATGCTCATTTTACAACAATTTGTCTGACAATATTCTGGTGTTCTTCATCATGTTTCAATATTCGATATTCTGGTCCTGACAGTGTTCCACTCTTATTCACAAGGTTTTCTATGACTAAATATTCAAAGTTAGTCAATCTTTTCTTCTTCCTCGTCTGTCTTCATTTGGAAGCTCAGCTGAAACCTGTCCACCTGCTCTCATTTAATATTCTTGTGACATATCTTGCAGAATCATAGCAACCCGCAAGCCACTGCAGTATGACAAACTAATAGATGAATGATAGTAAAGGTCTAGAGTTAAGTAAAACCCTGTCTGTGATAGGATAATATCTATAAACCTATAAGAAACATCAGTTAGTGTTATTAAAACTTATGTACTAACCTCCAAGGAGTCCTGGTGTAGCACTGTGGGTTAATACACCACACTGTAAAGCCATTTGAACTGCAAGATCAGTGGTTCAAGCTCACCAGCTTCTCCTTGGAAACCCTATACAGGGTAGGTATGGGTCAGAGTCTACTTGACAATACTTAACAACAACAACACAAACCACTAAAAAACAATGATGAAGAAATTTATGAATTTTATCAACATCTTTATGTTGATATCAATAAAATACATAATTAAATTGCATTACTGATCATGACAATAATAAAGTTGGAAACAATGACGAAAGATCAGTAGTTGGAAAATATGGCTTTGGTTATAGAAATTCAGCTGAATCTCAAAACGTCACAAACACCATGCTTGATTCCCCCTGACTTACAAAGGGAGAAGGAGAATCAGTTTTAAAATCAGTCCAAGTCTTATTCCTATGAGGCAGAAGTTAGACATATTTCTACCCTTCAACCTTCTTTACCCTTTGTTACCAACTATCCCTTTCACAGCACTCTTTGATTCATATCTGGACTCAGTAACACATTTCAATGACTGAAAAGAATAGACTGACAATACACATGATTATTGGTTTTATCAAGGAGGTGCGTTTAGGATTAGGAAAACCTCAGGATATAGAAGTTCTCTAATCAAAAACATCTTTTCTGTGTCATGCTACAGATATACCTCATTCTTGTTTTTGCTTTCAGCCACATGCCCCCTTGGCCTTTGGTCTCCTTCGGAATGTCTGTAATTCCCAAAGGGCATATTCTGCAATCCAGTTTCCTGTCCATGGACACTCAGTTTTAATCAGTCCATAGGCCAGAAAGCCTGCAACTGCTCTATTTATCCATGCCATTGCCTCTGCTGTTACCTCTGTTGTAACTGCTTGTCCAGATAGTGACCTCACACTCCTCTTCTTCTCATGGATTTTCTCTTTTGGTGGCCCTGGAATTGTCCATGTTTCTTGGGTGAACCATTTCAAATCTAGCAGAATAGAAACACTAGCTAATCAACATGAGAGTTCAATGCATCTTATTTGTATGTTACAATCCAAACATTTAATGGGTGTCACAAAGACCATGGTTAGAAGAGACGTATGAAATAGATTCACTGCACCACACTGGACACTACATGATAGAATTATGTAAGACCAATGATTTATTCATTGAAAATGCCTGCTTTCAACAACATAAATAACAACTATTCACCTGGACCTCATAAGATTGAATTCAAAAGAATCAAATTGATTACATCCATGAGAAGAGATTATAGAGACACAACAAAGTGAGGGGGATAACTACAGAAAAGACCAATTGCTCAGATGCATGTTCAGACTGAAGATGCTAAAAAAAAAAAAAAAAAGCAGAATTTTTTTGAAAGCACCAAAACATGGCCTTGAGTACATTCCACCTACATTAGAGAGAAGCCGAAGAACAGATGTGATTCACTGAGCACTGATAACCAAAAATCAGAGGAATTGTAGGATGACAAAATGAGCATCTTACATGAAGAAAGCAAAAGATCATTTCAAAGACAGGAAAGAAATAAAAGTCCAAAGTAAATGTCAGAAAACACTCTGAAACTTGTTCTCAAGCATAGTTAATATGAATGGAAGAAATGATGAAGTAATATAATTTAACAGAAAATTTCAACGAACAATTTGAAATGAAAAAGTAAAACAAAATATTATAATGAATTGTGCAAAGACATGCAGTTAGAAAATGAAAAAAGGAAGAGCATGGTCAGGATTTCTCAAACTGAAAGAGCTGAAGAAAAAAAAATTAAACTGCATGTTGTAATATTGAGAGATCCTATGAGCAAACTTTGGAACTCTATAAGATAAGCACTGCACTGTTAAAAATTAGGTCGGTAGTTCAAACCCATCAACCTCTGTTGGAAAATGATAAAACTTTCTGTTCCTGAAATTATATGCAGGTTTGGAGACCATATCAGGGTCAATAGCAGCAATAGCAAAACCATGGGGAAATTCTGAATGATGCTGGAAGCATCAAAAGAATATGAATGCAGGCACCATAAGTGGAGTCAGTATTTAATAGCAGATTAGGGAGATGTGTGTTTCATAGCTCTGCAGCAATAACACAGAAAACTGGCTGAAGCAAGTTCAGGAATAGTTCCAGGACTCTGAACTACATATAAAAGAATATTTCAAGGATTATAGCCAGTGACATTTGTAGCAGAAGCAAGAAATGTTGTTTTCTGATCCACAGCAGCCAGCTAGCTCCCAGAGTGGCCATCTTGAGTCTGTAGTACTGGGTGAAGGGTCAGAAAAGTGTTCTGACTGCAGCATTCTGATGATCCTCAGATATAAAGTTGTGGGCTTTTGTAGTTGTTGTTGTTCCTCTCTGTTCTTTAGTCTCTCACTGTCTGTGCACCTCCACTCTGTTGACTAGAGGGGTTGTTTGAGCGAATGGACACCTCCTCATCCCTGGAGGGATCTGCTTTGTATGTGCAAAGATCTGCCCAGAAATATTTCTGGATCCAGAAACAAGGAAGTGGGAGGAGTTGCTGGAAACTGCTTAAAAAGGCATAGTCTCCCAGAAAGGCCCAAATCAGATGAGAAAAAGGCATTAAAGTCATACTCATTTATTGCTACAGACTTTTTTCCCCTTCTTTTATTTTATGTGATTATAGACTGTAGTACCAAATCTCAATGGAGAGAAACTGAAAGCTTTCCATTTGCGAACAAGAACCAAACTAAGATTCTCTTTATCACCACTCCTGTTCAATATTGTAAGGAGCGCTTGTAGCATAATGGTTTGTTAACCTTAAAGTCAGCAGTTTGAAACTACCAGCTGCTCCTCAGGAGGAATATGAGATTGTCTGTTCTTGTAAAGATTTACAGCCTCAGAAACTCCATACAGGGTCACTATGAGTTGGAACTGACTCCATGGCACAAAACCACCATTACCACTATTCAATGTTATGCTGGAACACTTAGCCAGAGCTATAAAGCAAGATAGAGAAATATTAAAGTCATCCAAACTGGCAAAGAGGAAGTCAAACTCTCTCTCTTTGCAGTTGATATGATCCTATATAAAGAAAACACCAAAGACTTGGAAAAAAAAAAAAAGAAAAAAATTATTAGAACTCATTGGTAGATTCAGCAAAGTGGAAGGTTACCAGATGAACATAAAAAAATCAATTGAATTTATCTATACTAATAATGACAGCACTGAAAAAGAAATTAGGAAAAAAATAACATTTACAATGGAAGCCAAAAGGATGAAATATTTAGGAATAAATGTACCCAGAGAAACAAAGCACCTATACAGACAAAACTACAAAACACTATTACAAGAAACCAAAAGACTTACAAAAATGGAAGACTATACCATGTTCCTGGATAGGAAGAGTTAACATTGTGAAAATGTCAATACTACCCCAAGCAGTCTACACACATAATGCAATCCCAATTCAGATTCCAATGACATTCATTAAAGAGGTGGAAATAACAATCACAAACTTTATATGAACAGGAAAGAGACCCAGGATAAGCAAAGCAATGCTTAAGAAAAAGGACAAAGATGAAAGTCTCTCACTCCATGAATTCAAAATTTACTACATGGCTACAGTGGTCAAAATATCCTGGTAATGGTACAATGAAAGACTTATAGATCAATGAAATGGCCTTGAGAATTCAGATATTAACACACTCACATACAGCCAATTGATCTTTGACAAAGGGACAAAGTATATTGAATGGGGAGCAGATAGTATCTTCAATAGATTATGCTGGCAGAACTAGAAATCGGTATGCAAAAGATTGAAACAAGATCTTTCTTCATGCAATATACAAAAACCAACTCAGCATGGATTCAAAACCCAAGTGTGAACCCCAGAATTTTAAAGATCTCAATGAAAAATTGTGGACAAATTTAAGGGCTCTCATACAGGGCACACAGTGAGTTGCATAAAAAAAGTAAGACAAAATAGATTATTGAGACATACCAAAAAGTAGAAACTTATGTGCATCAGACGATTTCACCAAAAGAGTAAAAAGAGAGCCCACAAAATTAGAAAAAAATATTTTGCAATGACAAATCAGACAAGGGACTAATTTCTAAAATAAATAGGAAACTACTACACCTCTATAAGAAAAAGACAGAAATCCAATTGAAAAATGAGCACAGCACATGAACAGACACTGCACCAAGGAAAACATCCAAGCAACCAACAAATATATGAAGAAATGTTTATGATCATTAGCCATTAGAGTGATGCAAATCAAAACAGCAAAGCGATATCATCTCACAACATCAATAACAGCGTAGTTCAAAAAAAGCAGAAGAAAATAAATGCTGGTGAGGATGTGGAGAGACTTGGACCCTTCTACATTGCTGCTGGGAATGCAAAATGGTACATCCATTCTGGAAAACTTTATGGTGTTTTTATGAGAGTTGAAAATAAAAATACCTTATGATTCAGCAATTCTTCTACTTGGTATATAACCACAAGAAATAAGAGCCATACACAAGTAGATATATGCACACCAATGTTCATAGCAGCACTATTTACAATAGAAAAAAGATGGAGACAGCCTAAGTGTCTGTCAATGGAGAAATGGATAAACAAACTTTGGTACATATGTATAATGGAATACTATGCTACCTTAAAGAATAACAAGGAAGCTGCAAGCAATCACATAACATGGATGAACCTTGAGGACATTATGCTGAGTAAAATTAGTCACAAAAGGACAAATACTGCATAAAACCATTACTGTAAAAAATTAAGAAAATATATCCATACTAAAAGGGGACAAAAAAACAATTTTTTGTAGGTTACGGGGAGGTGTGAGGGGAGGATAGGCACAGTAGAGCACAGGGTAGGGAATAGATACATCATAGTTCAAGTGTTGGGGAGGGCAATACACAAGAAGGGGATGGGGGATGGAAGAACTAGGTAGACAGGGTAACACGGAGACAAGTTTGCATGGGCTAAATCGAACAAAGGTAAATAGGGATATATGCTAAACCTTGGAACAACAGGGCTCAGAAATTCAGGGATTGAGGCATAGACTGAATGGGTAAAAGAGGGGAAATAATGTTAAGAAGCTTGACTCATGAATATTGGTTTCCTTTGCCTACTGCTGTAAAACAAACACTTGAATGAGATAGGAAGGATTATGGGGAAATGTGATTATGGTGTAAGCCCATCTTTAGCCTGTAGCCTGTAATTGATTGGAATACCTAAAAGGGGTTCTAGGATTTGCCCAGTGAAACTGGCTGCCTGTGGAGCTTTTGTAGTCTATAAGACCTTAGATGGAATCCTAAGCCACATATAGAACCTTCTGAGGTGGGACATTCCCACTTAAAAGGACAAGTAGAACAGCCTGGAATAGCTACAGGAACAGAAGATATTTCTTGAAAGAAATTCCAGCAGGAAAAATCCAAAGCAAAAATGGCAGTCTGATTGGCTACAACAAGAGCAAGCAATTCGTTCTCAGGGGAGTCATTAAGGCAAGCAATCAAGTCCATTTAAGACAAACTCCCTCCAAGGCTGAAACTCAAAGGGGACACATAATCAAGCATGTAAGCTTGCTGCCAACCACATTGGTCTACTGGTGAGTGAAAGAGTGGGAAAGGCAGAAATGAAGATAGGGCTGGGTTTGACCACATTCCATACACTCCCGCTGACCTGGAGATCAGACAGAGAAGAGGAAGTGCTGGCTGATCCACAGTGTGGTGAGACCTGGTACACCTGAGCCTATGGACAAGGATGAGGGCTGTAACTGACAGCAAAGTGCCCAGCTGATGTGAAGTGAGGGGAGTCACACAAGAACACCCAAAAAATGAAAACATGTATAAATTGCTACAATTGGATGAACTTCACCTATATTTATGGATGTAGTAGGTCAAAATACCATCTGAGAGGGAAGGAGTCTTCAAATCTGAGATCAATCCTATCCCCTATGTATACAGGATTGATAGAGATGGGCAATTTAGACATTGGCTACCTAAAATGGGAGGAGATATAAAGGCATGGAGTTATCAAGACTGTCTTGCACGTTATCAAGAGGGAGTTTAGTTTCAGAGTGTACAGGGGAAGGTAAAATTCCCACTGAATAGTTTTCATCTTGTCTATAAGGGTCTAGGTGGGGATAGGATTCTTGTGATTCAATAATGATTCAATAATTGTTATAATGACTAATTGTGACTATCACAACCATAAAGGTAGAAATTTTGTAACAAATAGAGGGTTTAATCTTATTAATCTTACAGTCCAGGAACAGAGAACTGTAGAATCATCAAGGGAGAAGAGTACGAGCAGAATATGGGAACCTATCTGAAGAAGCAGCAACACCACAGATGGAGACAAAGATGAAGGCATGGAGAGAGCAGCTGAGAACTCAAGAGCCATGGAAAGAGAAAGACTGTGTGCTGGAAACCAGATGCTGGTGGCCAGGAGGTAGGCTTGCAGAATGTATCCTTTGGTTGTTTAAATTATTTTATATTTCTCAGTGCCTTTGTGTACATGCCCTCTCAAAAAAGACAACAACAACAACAACAAAACCCAAGAGGGTATAGAACAAATATTTTGAATGATGATGCACACAGGAGATTGTAATCATTGCAATAAAACGACGACTGTAAAACTGATGTTCCCCATGTAGACTATTATTCAACTCACAACAAATGCTTAAATTTGAAAAAAAAAAAAAAAAAAAAAGAATATGGACACTTGAAAATGGACATTATTTCTTGATTAAAATATCAAAAGAAAAAGAGGAGAAAATCATAACTTCATTCTTCTTAGATCAACTATCAACAGTCATGGAACCAGCAGTCAAGAAATCAAACAATGTATTTTATTAGGCACATCTGCTGCACAAGACCTTTTTAAAGTGTTGAAAAGCAAAGATGTCAGCTTGAGAACTAATGTGCACCTAACCCAAGCATGGTATTTTCAATAAACTCATATGCATGTGAAAGCTGGCCAGTGAATAAGGAAGACCATAGAAGAATTGATGTTTTTGAGTTATGGTGTTGGAGGAGAATATTGAAAGTTCCATGGGCTGCCAAAAGAACAAACAGATCTGTATTGGAAGAAGTGCAGCCAGAGTGATCCTTGGAGCCTTGGAGGCCAGGATGGCCAATCTTCATCTCTCATACTTTGGACATATTTTTAGGAGGGACCAGTCATTGGAGAAAGATACCATGTTTAGTATGGTGGAGGGTCAGATAAAAAGAGGAAGACCCCCAGCGCGATGGATTGGGAATATAGCAGCATCAATGGACTCAAGCAAGGCAACAATTGTGAGGTTGGCCCGGGACTGGGCAGTGTTTTGTTCTGTTGTGCATAGGATTGCTATGAATTGGTACCAACTTGATGGCTCCTAACAAGAACAATATCCCAATGAAAGATACTCAAAATGCATAGAGTGACCTCTAATATAATTGAAGAAAGAAATAGACAATACACCAGTTTTGATGGAGAGAACTAGAAAGAAACTCAAAGTCACAGAAGAATTAAACAACACAATCATCCAACTTGACCTAATACACATGCACAGAGTACCTAACCCAACAACAGCACAACATAAATTATTATCCAATGCACATGAAACATTTTCCAGAATAGGCTATACGTTAGGCCACAAAACAAGCTTAAATAAATTTAAGAACATCAAAATATTGCAAAACATCTTCTCAAATCACAATGCTGTAAAATTAGAAAAAAACAATAGGAAATAAAGGGGAAAAAATTATCAACATGAAAACTGAATAGCACCCTGCTTAAAATCTACTGGGTAATAGAACAAATAAAAAATGAAGCAAAAACATCCTTGAATCAAATGAGAATGAAAACAAAACATAAAAAAATACTTTGGAACACAGTAAAAAAGTTCTTAGAGGGCATTATAAAGCAGTAAATGGACACATCCAAGAATAAGAATGAACAAAAGTAAACATCTTAAACCAAACTCACCAACAATTAGAAAAAGAACAGCAAAGTATCCTACAACCACCTGAAGAAAAGAAATAATAAAGTTAGAGCAGAAAAAATGAAATAGACAATAGAAAAACAATAGAAG
>NW_006408613.1:6229679-6230600 GCF_000296735.1 Chrysochloris asiatica | reverse complement strand
AAAAAAAAGTAGTAATGGCAAATGTTTAAAAAAAAAAAAAATCATTACTGGTGATGAGACATGGATTCATCACTATGGGCCTGAGAGTAAATGGCAGAGTATGAAATTGAAACATCCTTAATTGCTGACCAAGAAAAATCAAAAGTCAACAATCAGCTGGGAAATTGATGCCTACTCTTTTCTGGGGTTTTCAAGCGCCAGTATTGAAACATTATCTGGAAAAAGTTCAACAATAAAATTACAGTGAGGTACTCACTGAAGAGCTGAAGCCTGTTTCATATTAAACACAGAGAACTGCTATCCAAGGGCATTGTGATCTCCCATGACAATACATGTTTGCACACCTCTACCAACACTGCTGACAATCTTCAAAATTTTCATTTTGAGTTTTTAAAGTATCCTCCCTATAGTCCTGATGGTTCACCTGTTTAGTTCCCTGAAAACAACAGTCCTTAGAAGACAAAGATTCACCCTTGATGAAGAAGTGAAGACAGCAGTGCATTCGTAACTCTCAGCTCAGCCTAAAATATTTTTTTAATGAGAGAATATGAAAGCTTGTTGACAGAAGGACAAAGTATATTGAAAAGCAAGATTATGTCAAAAAACGATCTATTTGTCTTTTCTAAAATTTAATTAGAATAAATACTACAGCCAGAATGCATATAATTTTTTACCTTACCATGCATTTTCTTGATAGAAATCCTTGATACAGAAAGTTTTACATTTTTTTAACAAACAGAAATTTATTTTCTCACAGGTTAGAAGGCTAGAGATCCAAATTCAGGGTTCTGACTTTAGAGGAAGACTTTCTCTGTCAGCTCTGGGAGAAGGTCTTTGTCTCCTAGAGCTTCTGCTTCCCATGATCCTCATGTGATTTGGCTTCTCATTTTCCCCTCTCTGCTCTACTTAATGGTTTGATCT
>NW_006408613.1:6223002-6229269 GCF_000296735.1 Chrysochloris asiatica | reverse complement strand
GAACTAACTCAACGGCACTCAGCAAAAAGAAACTTATTGTTTGATAGCAGATTTCAAGTACTGAATATACAGACATAACTCAGAGATGTTGTTGATTTGGTTCCAAACCACTGAGATGAAGTGAATATTTCAATAAAGTGAATCTCATGGTTTTTGGTTTACTCTATATTGTAGTCTATTAGGTGTACAATAAAACTATTAAAAAGTTTGAAATATTGAGAATTGTCAAAATTTGACACAAAGACATGAAGTTAGCACTTGCTATTGGAAAAAGGGAGTCCTGGTGTGGCACTATAGGATAAACACTTGACCGTCAGGTCAGTTTGAACATCAAGGTTGGCAGTTCAAACTCATTAGCTGCTTCTTGGAAAACACTCTACAGGGTTGCTATGAATTAGAACTGACTCATGGCACTCAACAACAACAATTGGGAACATGACACTTATAGACTTGCTCAGTAAAGAGTTTCCAAAAACCTTCAGTTTTTAAATAAGTAGAATATATGTAAAGCATAATAATGCAAGATGGTGGAGTTGGTAGATGCAACAAAGACAGAAGAGACCAAGTGAAATACACACAGATGTTGATTCTGGAACCCTGTTCTGTAGAGGGAAGGATAAAAAGGTGGACCAAGTATTGAATGGGAGTAGAAGCTGAAAGGGAGAAGACAAATAAGTGGACTGTTGCCTGGTCTGGTGAGACATTGTCATTTTGACTTTTGTGGGTGGCTGTTGAAAGATACATTGGCCTGGAGGCAAATGACATGTACTGGAGTTTGGTAGTGAGGGGTGTGCAGTTCTCTCTTGTTCCCCATGCCATCCTGGTGGCTAAGGCATAACTAGCCCCATGTTGCCTACTTAATGGCTGCTTCCACCTTGGTGTTTTGTTTTGTTTTGTTGCTATTGCTTGTTTTGATGAGACACTCATTGTGCCTACACAGTCTAGCCACATCTGTACCTCCTGTAGCTCAACCCAATGGGTAAGTCACACAAGTTTTCCTGTACCATCTTATCAATAGTAATGAACAGCCAACAAGAAACAAACCCACCCTGAACTATGCAATACAAGTATGAATAGAAATCTGAATAAACACTTCCAATCTCTATCATTCATAATGACCCTGTATAATGTTTCCAAGTAGCAGCTGGTAGGCTTGAACTGCTAACATTGTGGTTCATAGTCCAGTGCTGATCCTACAATGCCACACTTGGAGTTCTAAACCAGACTATAACCCTAAAGTTAAAGCAAACCCCACTCTTATCCTTAGTTCAATACCTACCTCATACCCCTATACCTACTTCTATCTCTGGCTCTAACACTGTTGTTGCTGTTAAGTGCCATCAAATCAATTCCAACTCATAGTGATGCTCTATATGATTTCTAAGGAATGGTAAGTAGATTTGGACCGCTGGCTTTGTGGTTGTCAGTGTTTATCGTACAATGATGCCCCACTAAATAAACACATACTCACTAAATCTTGTCCTAACCAAAACCTTAATATTGCAAAAAGCTTAGCCATTGTCCTGATCCTATCCCTAAACTTAACACCGTACTCCTATCCCACTCTCCAAAAATAAATTACAGCCTACAAAACACTATGTAGCAGTTTTAATCTGTCTCATAGATTAAATATGTGTCAGTTCACAGAACCTGCAAAAATAAATAAGTAAAAATGAAGTGCAATAAAACTAGGTATGTATGTATCTCTCATTGATGTACACAGTGATGTTTCTATCAGGACCAAAAATTATATTTGGAATTTTTTCACACACAATTGAAAATTGATGTATTCAGTTATACAAAAGCTTTCTTTCTATACAAATGTTAATGTTAGACAATGGTTCTCCTTGACCTATTTCTTTTCTGCATGTAACACTTGGTATAGCAAACATTCTTGAAAGACAATGATAGTGTCTCCCTTCTGGTAGATTATTTCTCCCTTACGGTAGAAATGTTTGTTTCATGACCACGATAATAAAGATATGTCACTCCAGGACTAAGTTAGGACAGATTTGTTAGACGACCCCATTCAAACTCATTGTAAGCATACTATGCACCTGGGCTCACTTCTGTACCATACTTGGATATTGGTGATCAAAAGGAGTCAATTCAAACAAAAAAGTCATGCTCACACTTGTGCACCAATAGTTAACTTTCTCTAACATGACCTAGTATATATGGCAGCAACTATGTCTCATATTATTACCTTGAAAATAGGATAAAGTTTCAACTCTTTCACAATTCTTGAAAATTAATAAAGTAAATATATTCTCTGAATTCCCAAATTCAAAATATAGCAGTCATCCTTTACCATGCTTCTGAAAGTGAGTGTAACCAACCTATCACCGCATTATGCTTTTCTGAATTGTTTCTTGGATACTAGAATCAACTCACAAAAGGATCACATAGTATTTCTCAATTCATTTCCCAAACAGGTGAAAATTGGATGGAGCAATTCAGGGCTATAAGGAGAATGCTTTAATACCTCAAAATGAAGTTTTTGCAGTGTCAACAGTGTGGGCAGAGGTGTGTGGATGTATATTGTCATGAAAGATGACAATGCCTTTGTATAAAAGCTATCTGCTTTTAATCTGAAGTTTAAGTTTCAGCTCTTTATTGAGCATCTCATTGTAATAAGCACTGTTGGTTGTTTAACTTTTTCCTGATAGTGTTCTAATACTGGCTTTTGAGAATCTTAAAAAACGGTAGGCATCAACTGTACAGCTTGTGGTTGACTTTTGAATTCTTTCTTGGTTGGTGATTGAGGATGGCTCCATTCCATACTCTGTGGTTTACTTTTAGGCTCATAATGATGAATTCATGTCTTGTTACCCGTAATGATGTTTTTAAAGAAACTTTTACCTGCCTTCAAATAGTGGTCCAAATTTGTTTTCAGATGACCACTTTAACACCTGCACAACAGTGATCTCGAATGGAAAGTGCTGATAAGACAATAAAACCAACAGAAGTTTTCATATAACTAGAGTGCAGATAATTTTTGTTTCACCCTTGTATATGATATTGCTCATCCACATGTTTATATTCTTTCTAAAACTCTACAGCAAAAGGGAAACTAACAACAAAAAAGGTATAATGTCTAATAATATAATGACTCATTTTAGTGATATTTGCTATATAAGTATTTCATTAAAATAGTTTCATATTTGGCCTGTCTTGAAATGAAATATTAGTTTTTCATCTTAGGGTGATATTTTTTCTCCAAAATATTGCAACATCATTTACAAAAGTAGAATTTAAACCTAGAAATTTATGGGTCTTTGCTTTTCTGAGTCTCTCTTTCCTATATAGAAATCCAAAGTATTGAAACCCATATTATTTGGTGGTATGTTTAATATCTAGTGTGTAAAACACACAATATAGAAAGACAGCACATTCATCTTAGAAGTCTTTCAGGAGACTAACAGATTTTTATGTGTGTACAAATTGCCAAACCAAAGCATAATAACATCTGTACTTCACCTTTATCTAAAGTCTGATGATTGATGAACCAGTCAAAGAAAGAAAATCAACCCAGGATTTTGTAGTCATACTAAGAAGTGAGAGAAAATAATTTTTAAGGAAAAGAAATAACAGTGCTTATTCCTTTTGAAATACTTTCAAAAGCTGCTCTCCAGCTTCCTCTCTGAACAACAAACTCTCTCAGTCAACTTCTATTCTTTATACCAAATATTCTTGGTATCATATTTTGTTTATATTTATGTTTATTAAATGATCTTATTCATTAAGCTGTGTGTGTTCCTTAAGAACTAGGAATTTATCTTAATTGGTTTTTGTTCCTCCTAGACCCTAACTCATGACTGAAACATTTGTTTTAGGCAAATATTTAATGAATTAATGAAAAAATACAATGAACAAATCCAGTTTTTAGATCCCAAAATTAGATGTGCTATGAATGTATAAACATTTTTGAAAGATTGTATAAATGTTGTAGTTTTTATTCTTTATAACCAAGAAAGAGTTTTTATTCTAGAGATGCAAACTCTGAGAAATATTCAAGGTTTAAAAATCAGTTGTATCTTTCTCACTTATAAATTAAACAACAGCTACAACAAGAAAAAAAATTCTTACACACCCCAAATGAATTAAAACTGTGTTAATCTATTCATAGCTGCACTAATATTGACTCTTTATAAAACACAAGTGATAGGACAAATTAATTTTGGTTTGTTTTGTGACTTCAAAGTATTATAAATTTTATAGAGACTTCTGGTTAGGGACTTTTCTACAACTTTTTATTGGGTGAAGACAGGAGAGAAAAAAATGAAACTAAATACCAATAATTTCTCATACCTTTGATAACACAAAAGAAAAATGTTTTATAAAAGAAAATAAACAAGACAAAACCATATGGGAAAGTCATCCAGAGGTGGACAAACAGCATTCCCTAAGGAGAAATACAAACACACAATACAATGTCAAAACCATTTTAGGGAAACAAGTCTGAAAAGAGCTGCTTCTTTTATCCAGGGTCAGTCTTACCATCTGTGCAAAATGCACTATTGCAGAAATGATTGACTGCTATAGATGAGAAAAACAATCAAAAGTGATGGGCTGAATCTGTATCAAAAGCTTTAGACCATGGCAGTGTGGCCTAGAAATGGAGAGTTTTATACTTTAGTGTCAAACAAAGCTGAATTCTGGTTCTTATGAGTCTTATATTCTATTATATCCTAAAAGTTGCAGAGTCAGGGCAAGCTTTCATATTACAGTATCCTTTGCTACTGCAGTAATGATCCCATCTTTTTTATTTAGTCAGTATTATAAAGGGATGGTCAGTGGTTTCAGGCAAAATCAAATTTCATAAATGCAAATTGATTAATCAAAAATGTAATATAATTGCTATTGTTAAGTGCCATCGAGTCAACTCTGATGCATAGCGACCCTATATAGGGTTTCCAAGGAGAAGCTGGTGAGCTTGAACCATCAACCTTACAGTTCAAATGGGTCTGCAGCTGGTGCATAAACCCACAGTGCCACACCAGGACTCCATCATTAGTAGTCTGAAAATAAATGAAATGATTGCATGTAAATGTCTATAATATTCCTGACTTGCAATAATTATTTCTTAAGTATTTTTCAAAATAAGGCCTCATTGTTATTAAGTTCTATTGAGTCAGTTCTGACTCATAGCTACCCTGTGAAGGGTTCCCAAGGAGCAGCTGGTGAATTTGAAGTGAAGACCTGGAGGTTCAACCTGACCTCGGGGAACAATGCATTATCCCATAGTGCCACATCAAGACAGAAATATCTGTATACAATTTAAGAATTAAATGACTTTAATAAAAATGAGACCATGTGACTATTCAAAACTTAAATTGGATACTAAAAGCGTCATTTCAAAGTTAATAAATATTAGAATAAAAATAGTCTATGGAGAAAAAATTAATGTTTTTATACAGTTATCATTTATTCATTAAATGTTTACTAAACACTTGTGAGGCTCCATCCATGTCTAATATCTTGTAGGAAAAAAAAACAAACTCCTATTTTTCAAAATTAAGATTGAAATTAATAAAAAGAAATTGATATTATGGAAAATTATGCTGTAAATAGAGTGAAACTTGTAGGAAAATAGCTATGAAAGATATAGCGATGAAAACATTTAAATAGATATATAAATAGAGATTCTGTAAATTATGTACTTATGAAAACATTTATGTACAAAAACTTTTTCTAATAGGCACAAAGGCCTTTCTTTTCAAAATTATATATAGAGAAAAGTAAATTTTGAGTATTAAATGATCACTGTCTTATTAGCATTTTAATAGTGACTGATTGTCAGCATTTCATAGTGAGAACAGCAGAGGAATGTACTTGCTGCTGGAATTAGAAGGAAAATATGAAAATGAGGAGGAATGGAGTGGTAGTGCATGCTATCTCTCCCTCTTGAACAGCAATCCAAGGCATTTTCTCTATTTGATATTTTTTGAGTTCTAACAATCATGCTTGTTTTTAGTTTTGCTTTTAGAAATAAGTATAAGAAAGAAAAAATAGTAACCCACAATATACGCACCACTGAATGTTAGCCAGAGGCACATGCTTTGATTTTCTTTTCTACCATAACTTGTTTTTCCGTTCTTGCAATAAACGTAAGTTTTGAACAAAGACAGGTGTGAGGTAGACTTAATGATGTATTGTACAACCTATTCTAAATCTCTACAACGTCCTCACTAGGCCTAGATACGAGCTGGGAAGAATCTGGAAGAAAGTGCTTTACAAGAGCATATACACTAAATATATATTTAC
>NW_006408613.1:6211338-6222902 GCF_000296735.1 Chrysochloris asiatica | reverse complement strand
GCTCTGCGGGAGAAAGATGAGGCTTTCTACTCCCGTAAAGATTTACAGCCTCGGAAACCCTGTACAGGGTCGCTATGGGTCGGACCCGATTCGACGGCACTTAACAACAACAACAACATATATAATTTTAAAATTAATTGCTTTTATTTATGATAATAATAAAAGGATATGAAAAGCAATATGAAAGAAAGGGCCAGCATCTGGCACATCAGTTGAAGCATCATGATAGAGTAGAGGCTTCTAGTGCAAGAGTGGAGCTATTATTATAATGTAGTTTTCAATTTCCTTCCCTCTTATGGACTTGTTTTGCAAGGTGATGGAAAATGGGGATGCATAGAAGAAAACCCAAAAAAACAGAGGAGCATTTTGTACTGGTGCATTTCTGTATTTTGCACATTTTTCATGAATTTCAACAGGAATAAGAAGCACGGATAATACTGTGTGTGGTTTTGTAAAAGGTCAATGGTAAGCTTTTTATAAAAGAATCTTACTTTCATGTCTCAACAAGAAGACAAATAATCCTATTAAAAAATCAGCAGATGACAAAAACAAACAACTTCACCAAAAATACATTCAAGTGGCTAACAGGCATGAAAAAATGCTGATGATCTTTAGCCATTGTTGTTGCTGCTTTAACTACTATCAAGTCAGTTACAACTCAGAGCCACCCTACATAGAGTTTTTGAGGAGTGACTGGTGAGTCTGAGCCATCAACCTTGTGGTTAGCAGTCCAGTGCTTAACCTACAGTGTTACACCAGGGCTCCATTGTTGCTGTTGTCATTAAGTGCCATAAAATCAGTTCTGAATCATAGTGAAACTGTATAGGGTTTCCAAGGAGTGACTAGTGAGCGTGAACCACCAACCATGCAGTTCAAAATAACCTTGCAGTCCAGCGTGTTAACCCACAACTGACATCTTTGCACTTCAACACTTTAAAAAGGTCTTGTGCAGCAGATTTGCCTTACGCAATATGCCATTTGATTTCTTGACTGCTGCTTCCATGAGAGTTTAAGGTTGATCCGAGAATGAAGTCCTTGACAACTGCAAACATTTTTCTATTGATAAGAATGCTATTTATTGGTCTAGTGGTGAGAATTTTTGTTTTCTTCAAGTCAACTAACAATAATGTCGTGTGTGTATTTCCAAGTTTTCAAGTAACACCATGCACACACATATTGTACAGACACAATAATATACTATGTAAGTTATACATTTGCACACACAGTATGGATATTATTCATACAATTAAAGGGACTTCAGAAAGATGGTGGAAAAATATAACATCTACTGGAGTATGTAAATTACATCATTTTAAGCATTGTTATTGTTGTTGTTAGATACCATCCCGTCAGATCTAACTCATAGTGATCCCATGTACAACAAAATGAAACATTGGTGTCCTGAGCCATCCTCACACTTGTTAATGTACTTGAGATAATTGCTACTGCCACTGTGTTAATTCATCTCACTGGAGTGTTCTTTTTCACTAACCCTCTTCTTTACTAAGCATGATGTTCTTGTCCAGGAATTTGTCCCTTTTGATAACTTGTCTGAAGTATGAGAGATAAATTTTTGATATCCTGACTTCTAAGGTGTATTCTGGCTATTCTTCCAGCACAAATTAATTTGCTATTCTAGTTTGCTGTGGTACTTTTAATATTCTTATCCAAAATAATAATTTAAATGAATAGATGTTTCTATGATCTTCCTTAATCGCTGTCAACTTTCACATGCATAGGAGTCTATTGAAAAGACCATGGCTTGGTACAGGTGTACCTTATTCCTCAAACTGACATCTTAGCTCTTGAACACTTTAAAAAGGTCTTGTGTCACATAATTGCTTAATATAATTCATCGTTTGATTCCTTGACGGCTGCTTGGATGAGTGTTGATTGTAGATTCTAGCAAAATGAAATAATCTTTTTCTCCATTTTTTACGATATTATTTATTGGTTCATTGTGAGTATTTTTGTTTTCTTTACATTGAGGTGTAGTCCATACTGATGGCAGTAGTTTTTGTTCTTCATTAGCAAAATATTTCAAGTTTCTTCATTTTCAGCAAGCAAGGTTATTTTATCTACATATATCAGATTGTTAATGAGGTTTCCTGTAATCCTGACGCTATATTCCTCTTCAAATAATACAGCTTCTCAAATTATTTTTTAACATAGAGCTTAAATGAATTTGATGAAAGGATACAACCCTAGAGTACACCTCACATGATTTTAAACCAATCAGTATCCACTTGTCCTGTTCTCACAACTGCCTCTTGGTCTATGTACAGTTTTCTCATGAGCACAATTAAAATTTCTTGAATATACATTCTGCTCAATGTTACCTATAATTTGTCATGATCTGCACAGTCAAAAGTCTTTGCATAATGAACAAAGCACAAGTAAACTTCTTTTTGGTATTCTCAGCTTTCAGTCAAGGTTCATTTGATGCTTTACTTCCTCCTCTTCTTGAATTTCTGAAGGGTCTCTGTCATACTATAGCAATTGTTTTTGAATTATTATATGCAATATTTTGCTTGCCTCTGATATTAATGATATTGTTTAATGATTTCCATATTCTGTTGGATCAGTTCTCTTTATAATGGGCACAGCTATGGGTCTCTTTCAAATTATTGTCTATGTATGTAGCTCTTTTCCAATTTACTTGTCATGGATGAGTTAACACCTCCAGTGTTGCATCAGTTTATGAAAGATTACTATTTGTATTCCTCAATTATTGGAACTGTTTTCTTTTTTTTATTTCATCAATGCCTTCAGTGAAGGTTGGACTTTTTTCTTCAGTACAACTGGTTGTTGATCAAAAGCTACCTCTTGAAGTGGTTGAAATCGACCTTTCTTTTTTTTTTTTTTTTGTACACTGACTGTGTAGTCCTTTCTTCTTCTTTTGGTACTTTCTGCATCATTCAAATTCACTTTACCTTTTCGGTTCTCAAGAGCAAGTTTCAGAGTCTCTTCTGAAGTCTTTTCTTTCTTTCCTGTATTTTAAATGATCTTTTACTTTCTTTCTGTATGAGGTAATTGATGTCATCCCATGATTCTCTTATTTTTTGGTCATTAGTGTCTAATACAACAAATCTATTCTTGAGATGCTCATGAAGGATATATTTAAGGTCATATTTTGTCTCTTGTGGACTCATGCTCATTTTCTTCAGCTTCAGCCTGAACTTGCATATGAGCAATTGATGGTCTGTCCCATAGTGTACACCTGGCCTTGCTTTGGCTAATGCTATTGAGCTTTTCACCATCTCTTCCCACAAATGTAGTCAATTTTATTCCTGTGAATTTGATTTAGTGAAGTCTGTATATAATTATGTTTTGTTCTTTACAAAAGGTTTTTTCAATGAATAATTTGTTGGTCTTGAAATGTATTACATACTGTCTCAAGCATCATTTCTATCATCACAATCAAAATTTCCAATTACTGATCCTTCCTCTTATTTACCAACCTTTGCATTTAACAACCAGCAATTACTATGCATCTTGATTGTAGGCTTGAATAATTTAATACTGAAGAAAATGATAGAATGCTTTAATTTTCCTTATAACTAGCTTTAATTTTTGGTACATAAATTAAAATAATAGTGATTTTAACTTGTCTTCCTTGTTTTTATTGTTAAGTGCTGTCTAGTCATTTCCAACTCAGTGACTCTGTATAGGGTTTCTGAGAAGCAGCTGATAGGTTTGAATTGCTGATGCTCCACATGAGGATTTTGCCTATCCTGTTAGGGTGTCAATATGATCCAATCACAGACAGCACTGCACTTGAAGATGGATCTTAAAATGATCCCTTTGTTGATGAATGGGATACTATTCCTTTTTATTATTCTTAGCATAGTAAACTATATGATCGACGGATTCAAAATGGCAGCTACCAGTCCAGTTCATCTTGCTAATGCCTAGGATATCAGTCTTTTTCAGATCCATTTCTTTTTTTCATGACTTCCAATTTTTCTAGATTAATACTTCATACATTCCTCATTCCAGTTATTAATGGATGTTTGCAGCTGCTTCTCATTTTTAGTTATACCCCATCAGCAAATGAAAGTCCTGAAAGTTTTGCTCCACATATGTCATTGCTGTAAAGTTTACTTTGAACAGGCAACTCTTCCTCATTTGATTTTTGAGTGCTTCCAACCTGATGGTTCCATGCTCTGGAACTCTATCAGACAATGTTTTACTTCTATCCATAGGTTTTCCATGGCTAATCTTTCAAAAGTGATCCACCTTTCCTTCTTTGTAGTATGTCTTAGCCTGAAAGCTTCACTGATACCTCACTAACATAGGTAACCCTGCTGGTTTTTATAACACTGGTGGCATAGTGTCCAGAATCACAGCAACATGCAAGCCCCACAGTGCAATAAACTGAAACATTATGCCATAAACTGACGTTAACTAAGGGTGTTATATCAAGCGATGCCAAACAATTTGGGATTGTTGCTATTGACTTTTTGACAACATAAAGTGTTCCTATTTCTGTAGTTTCTACCTTTTATAGTCAATTAGAATTCATTTTTACAGAAATTCAGTAAAAATGACATTGCAATCATTTTCCAAATGAAGACGATAATGTATACTCAGACTATTATTCACTCTACTTCCAATACATAAAAACTGTTAATCATTGGGTTTGAATTAAAATATTTTTTAAAGGCTCACATTATTTTCTTGACAAAAGTATTCAACAAAATGTCTTCTTCAGAAAGTTAATTCCTAAAAGTATTAAAAAATAGATATAAAGAAAAAAAGCACTGTGGTTGGAGGATAAATCTCAGGTAAGTTAAAGTATAACTGGATTTCCTATCTTCATCTTTGTGATTCACAGTACACATCGACATTCTAATAGGTCAAAAATAGGCTGTAGCAAAGCAATCTGAACATTAACTGAATTTTATTTCACATTGGAGCTTTGTTCTCACATGCCATCAAGTACTTACGTTTTCACAGAATACGATTGCTTCTCAGAGTAATTTATTTGACTCTAAATTGCTTTATCTGGACTTTCAGAGTAATACATATTTTGCAGAGTTATGATAAGTAAATGAAATAGTTCAAAAAGCAAGTCCTCTTCTCTTCAAACTGAGTTAATGATATACTTAAAATAAAGTGTAACAATACAATATATGTGTGGTGCTGTAAAATAAGCTTTCAACAACAAGGTCAGTTTAAACTTCAAGGTCAGTGGTTCAAACTCACCAGTTCAAACTCACTCCTTGGAAACCCTTTGTAGGATGAGTTGGAACCGACTTGATGGTACTTAATTACAACAACATATTAGTTACAAGCATTATTGAACTACTCTTATTTGTCAAAGTTTGTTACAGATATTGAGGCTATAAAGCCAAATAAGATATGTTTCTCTCTTTGTCTTTAAAGAACTATAAACATAGTATATGGGTCAGAATCATTAAGCAAATTACTATTTGATAACATAATTAAGGCTATGGAATAACAATGTAAATAAGACATTGTTATAAAATAAGTTAAAGGAGCTAGAAAAATGTTGACTTAGTTTCTGTTACAATTGAATAGCTCAGCACCAGAATTCTCTTTGATATAATACTACATTTGAAATTTTGCAATGATCTGGCCACACTATTTAATTTTCATTCACTTTTGTTGTTGACCCATAGAGACCTGAAATAGGGTTTCCAAGCAGCAGCTGGTGAGCTTCATTTGCCAACCTTGCATTTCAAATGGCTTTACAGTCTGGTGCATTAACCCACAGCGCCACACCAGGATTCACTTTAGGGGGCACAATTCAGTTTTGAATTTATTGACAAATCTGGGTATGATTTTCAGTATTTGAACTTTACCATGGAAATAAAAATGATGGTCTGAAAAGCTACTGTTTGGTAAATGATTGAACATAATTAGTTTATTTGCTTTTAATTAATAAAACTGAAGTTGTCAGTGTATGAAAAGATGTCCCTGTTCAGTTAAAAATGAAGAAGAATTCTTAGGAAAAGCTAAATAGTACAAATAAAGTAGAAAAAATAAATGATGCACGGAATAAAAACAAAATATCTAGGACAATGCACAATTAAGTGTAACTTCCTTCTATCTGAAAGATAGGCCCTTGTTCAGCTGATGGCACATGGATAAAAGTTGGTACATAGAACTAAACACCCGTCAAGCTAAGAAAAAGAGAATTTGTTATTCAAAGCAACATTTCCTCTACATAGTCATACTTTATGTTACCCAATATATGCCTATATTATTTTTCTCTTTTCTTGTAAAACTCAGGAATAAAATTCTGAAACTGCATCAGAATTTTATATTTCAGAATGTTTTTCTTGACCTAGAAAGAGTTATGTCTTTAGTACAATAAATTTCTTCCATGCCCATTCAGCCTATGTAATATACGCAATAAAATGTTTACATGCAAAATTTTCATTATGTAAACCCCTCAGACTTATCAGTTAGAAATTAGCATTTATTAGGTAATGAACTATTTGTAACTGCACATGACTTCTTAACTCTCCATTTAGTTAAAATACTGAAGGTAATTTTATTCAGGAGCACTGCTTTATTGATTTGATCTAAAAGCACAAGTTTCTGCTGTAAAATGAGGGTACTATGTAAGTATTCTCCTGGCTCAGGACCCTGATATTTGAAAGGTGAGTATGTCTCAGGCCTTCACAAAGAGTCATTGTTAATATCAGCTCAAAGAAATCACAAAGACAGAAGGTAAGCAGAAGTTTGAGAACTATGTAAAAAGTAGCCAAATAGAGACATTGGTTGTTTTTAAGAGGAAAACATCCCAGCTTATGTAAATATGTATGAGAAGGTAAAATAGAGAAATAAACAGCCTAAAGATTCATGGAAAAGAAGACAGCTAGAAAATGGTTCCTGAGACCGTAATTCAAAAATAAAGGACATAATAGCCCAAAATGAATGACTGAATGTTTACTGGTGTGAAACTGAGATTGTTCTCATCTGATAGCTTCTATTATATACTTTTTGGTTAATTTGTTTGTTAAATAATAGGTGGAAACATTTGATAAGAATAAGGGTGAAACAAGGAAATGTATAGATTTGAGAAGCATGAAGAAGATTTGAAATGACTATAAAGAATGGCAAAGCACTGGAAGCATGTTTATTTTGATAAAAAACTCAATTGCATAAAAAAAAAAAAAGAATCACTTACATTTTTGTATTATAAATCAGAATACCAATTTCCTAAATTCTAAAGTAGAGATTAAGAAGAATACCAAATATAGGTTGTTGTTGTTAAGTGCACTTGAGTCAGTTCTGACCCCTAGAGACCCTGTATAAGTTTTCCAAGGAGCTTGCACCACTGACCTTGCTGTTTGGACAAGCTTTGAAGTCCAGCACTTTAACCCATAGCACCATACTTGGACTCCACTAATTATATAGAAAGGTATTAATTATTCAATGTAAACCATTAGAAAAGTTCAAGTGTCTGAAATGATTTATCAAAATCTATCATTCTGAGCATGACATTCCAAAAAAATTCACAAGCTACTTTTAACCTACCTCTCCAGCGTGGCCCCTATACTGCCTTTATCTAATTGTGCTTTATTTCTCTAAGCAAAAAATAATTATTTGCCCTTTGTGACTTTCACTTATTTTCTATCGTTACCTAGAATGTTACTCTGTTCTTTTTAACCACTTAACACTCTCCTACACCTTCTTTGTGACTCAGCATATAAGTCATCTCTTACATGAAAGAAACTCACAATACCCTAAGCAGAAGTGTTTGTAACTGTAGAATTTAAATGACATTAGTTAAATTCTCTGTTATATAAACACAACATCTCAAATATTGTGGTAAGCGTAAGTATACACAAGCAGATAATGATTTATCTGCCCTAAAATTTATAATGCACTTAACAACAACAACAACAACAAAATTTATAATAGGAGTTCTAGTATCATAGTGAGTTATGAGTCAGGCTGCTAAATGCAAGGTCAGCAGATAGAAACTATCAGTCTTTCTTCAGAAAAAAGATGAGGCTTCCTGCTCCCATAAGGATTCACATCCACAGGAATCCTGTACTGCATCGCTACAAGTTAGAACTGACTCCAAGGAACATAAGCACCACCACCAAAATCTTATAATATGTATTGCCTTTCAATCAGTTTTATTGCTATAGAGTGAAATAATGGGTATTCTTTCCTGGTCACCCAGAAACCTTTCCTTATTCTTTTGATGAACAAATCTTTCTTTTACTAAAGATAATTTGTTTTCTTGAATCTTTGGAGCCTAAAATAACATAGCCTTGTTTCTTCAGACACACATTTCCTAAGTATCATGCTTTTCAAGTGGGGCACATGTATCTATAGCAGAGCAAATCCAAACTTTCTTATAGATATTCATATTCTTTCTACATAGTAAAGATCTCTATTCTGGCATTGTAGAGACTGTTGTTGTTGTTATGTGCCATCGAGTCGGTTCCGACCCATAGCGACCCTGTATAGGGTTTCCGAGGGTGTAAATCTTTACGGGAGTAGAAAGCCTCATCTTTCTCCTGCGGTGCAGCTGGTAGTTTCGAACCGCTGACCTTAAGGTTCGCAGTCCGATTCGTAACCACTACGCTACCAGAGCTCCTTGTTGTTGTTAAATGTCATCAAATTGGACTTCCAGTTTGGGGGCAGGTGAAGCAGAGACAAGTAGGAGAGGCTCCTCAGTGGGGGGTACTGAGTGAGTGGACACCCCCACTCACCACTGGATGTTTCTACTGTGCATGCACACTGACCTGTGCAGCTAAGACTACTGGACAGTCAGCTACAATTTTATTTTTATTTTTGAGTGGTGGTTTTTGTCACAGCTTTTATATTGTTTCTGTTTTTGGTCTGTTTGGTCTCACTTTATTCCTGGGGATGGAAGCTTTCTCCCCCTACATTACTCAAGAAAAGACAGTGGATTATATAATTTTGAAATCTCTGAAAACCAATTGTACCATAACTAGGATTGAATCATCTATGAAATAACCAACACAAAGGAAAGAAAGGCCAAGATATTGACTTTACTTTTGATGTCACATTTGATGAGGGTATTTATCTAGAGATTTTTTTTTTATTACATCTACATTTACGGTTTTATTGCCATAAAGTTGCTCACTACAACCTCTTTATAGTTTTTTTTATGTTTACAACATCACTCATTTATTAGTGGATTGTAATTTCTCTAGCATATCCCAGTTTGTTTCCTTTTTTCATCACTCTTAAAGTTGATTGAATGAACAAGTATTCTACTTTTTGAAAAACACACATTTAGCGGGTTATTTCTAACAGATTCTTGTTTTTAAGTTCATTACTTTCTTATCTGTCACAGGTTTGCCTCTGAAGAAGCAGACACAGACATGGAGATGTGTGTGCAGAAAATTTGTCAGCAACTATTTTACAAATCGGGCTGTGAACTGCAAGGTAAGCAGTTTGAAACTACCAGCTGTTCTGCGGGAGAAAGATGAGGCATTCTGCTCCCGTAAAGATTTACAGCCTCAGAAACCCTGTACAGGGTTGCAATGAGTCAGAACCAACTCCATAGCATACAACAACAACAACAACATTCTCAGGATCAACTTCTAGGGGAAAAATAAGGAAACAGTAGTGGATGTAAGGAATTAGACTACAATGCAGTGTAGCAAAGGTCCTAGGCAATCCTTATGGAGAACTTTGAGCTAAGATAGTTCTTTGGTGTTCCTCCAGACTGGGATAAGAGGACTGGTCTTTCAATCAATGCATCAAGTGCTCATTGCATTGAGGATGCTCCTAGGAAAGGAGAATGATCTCTTCAGCTGAAGACAAGTAAAAGAAAGGAACTAACTGAGAAATTTAGAAAATGACTGCTTCAGACTATAGGTGGAATTTAGGTGGGGCATCCTGATATCGACTGCAGTTCACTCTTTGTGCCATTTGCTCCATGTACTAAGTGTGAGATGAGTTAGAGGCATCCACATTGGTAGATGATCTAGTGATTTGGGAACCATTTATTTATTCTGTTGACTTAATATCTTTTGAATTAATTTCTGTAAAGCTTTAAATATATTACTCACATATTTTAAGATATTGATTCTGGGCCTTCCCAAACATAGACCTTCATGAGACTGAACATAATGGGCAATTCTGAATGCATGTTTGCTTGATATTAAAAAAGAAAGCTTTACATCAAGTGCTATCTTTTGAAAGTGATATAACATTTTATTGCAGAATGACCTTGCTCTATAATTCTGGTGATAAGGAGAAGAGGAATCTATAATGAGATGCTTCTATTGGACCTGGCTATAAACTATGCACAGGATGTAATCCTGTATTATTTGTGATATCAAAGAGTGAACATAACAGATCTGCATACAAAATAACATGGATTTGCTTCAGAGACTTGACTGTTTTGGATACTATTTAAAGCTGTACACTTTTCATTTTTTCCTCAGCATAAGAGTCAGACCAGTATTTCTAAATGAGGAATATCCTGCCTCCGTAACCTAAAGAGGCCTATCAGGTACCCGAATTATTTATTTTACTTAGGATGTGCAACATGGATTTTTTTTTTTTTTTTTGTATTTTAATGGATGCTCTGACATACTCTAAACCATTACATTTTAAAGACTTCACTGATATAGTATGATCCCAGACATACTATCATTTATCAAGACCTTCATTGCATTTATCACTTGTGATTAAAATGATGCAATTGATAGGATAGAATGTATTCTCTAGTATGACCAAGTAACCCAGGTAAATACAGACCATATCAAGACAGAGAGTAAGAGAATATAGCATTGAAGTAGGATTACAAATGTTTATTATTATGACTAATTGTCTTGGATGAATGCCAACTGCTGCTTATTCTCCTTTCTGAAAGAAATGAAAATTAATAATGTGTCAACTCAGCGGCTCTACTCTTCTGTCAGTTTGTTGCTCTGTTGTGGCCTGCATATTGCTGTGATGTTAGAAGCTATGAGACTGGTATTTTAAGCACTAACAGGGCCACCTATGGTGGACAGGTTTCAGCTGAGCCTCCAGATTAAGACAGACTCAGAAGAAGAGGTGGACTGATTCTGAATGTTAAGCTACTGAAAAGCTTATGAATACCAGTGGAACACTGTCAGATAGCATGAGAATATTGCATATTGAAACATGATAAATCACACCCCAATATCATCAGATATAGTGACAAAAGATAAGTCTTTCAGGTTGGAAATCACTCAAAATACGATGGAAAGAGCTGTCTCCTCAAAGTAGAGTGGACCATAATGTCAAAAAATGGAGTAAATATTCTAGGATCTTCGTTTGCTGATGGGGAACAATTCTAAATGAGAGAAAACATCTACAAACATCCATTAAAGATCCTTATACAGAATGTATGAAGTTTAAATCTAGGAAAATAGGAAATTGTCAAAAATCAAATGAATTACATAAAGATTGGTATCCTAGGTATTAGTACGTTGGACTGGTATTGTCCATTTTGAATCTGACATTCACATGAAATGACAAATGGAAGAGGAATGGTGTCACAGTCATCATCCAAAAGAACTTTATATGATCTATCTTGAAGTATAATCCTGTCTGTGATAGGATGATAC
>NW_006408613.1:6209480-6210393 GCF_000296735.1 Chrysochloris asiatica | reverse complement strand
CAAAATGGATGTCAGAAGAGACTCTGAAACTTACTTTCTAGTGTAGGTATTTTAAAGCAAATTAAAGAAATGAGGTGGTAAAACAGCTGAACAGAAAATTTCCAAGCTCAGCTTGAGAAGAAGTTGAATAATTTTATGAGATGTGCAAACACCTGAAATTAGAACTCTGAAAGGGAAGAATATGCTCTGCAGTTCTCAAGCTGAAAGAAATGGAGAAAAAATACAAGCCTCAACTTGCAGTACTGAAACATTCTATGGAAAAATATTGAATGACACAGAAAACATTTAAAGAAGATGGAATTAATACACAAAGATACATTATCAAGAATATATAGACATTGTCAGCCATTACAATAAGTAGAATATGATTAAGAGCCAATGGCAGTGAAGGAAGAAATCCAAGTTGCACTGAAGGCATTAGCAAAGCAAAGACTCCAAGAATTGATGGAGTACAATTTAAAATCCTTCCAAAAACTGGAGGCACTTATGCCAAGACATTTGGAAGACAACTACCTGGTTACCTGAATGGAAGACATCCATATTTATGCCCATCCCAATGAGTGGTAACCCATCAGAATGCAGGAGTCACTGTACAATATCATAAATATCACATGCAAGGAAGACTTTGCAAAAAATTATTCAAAAATGGCTGCAACAGTACATTGACAGGGAACTTCTAGAGGTTCAATCTGGATTCAGATGAGAATGTGGAACAGGGGATTTCATCCCTGGCATAAGATTGATCTTGACTGAAATCAGAGAATACCTGAAAGTTGTTTACATGTGCTTTATTAACTTTGCAAGTGCTTATTGCTGTGCGGATCACAAAAAAACTAGTGCTCATGAGGGACTTGTATATAAAACAAGAGGCAGTCATTCAAACAGAACAATGGGACACTGAGTAGTTTTAAAT
>NW_006408613.1:6208745-6209286 GCF_000296735.1 Chrysochloris asiatica | reverse complement strand
AGGATAATGAATAAGGAAGACTGTATAGGAATTGATGCATCTGAGTTATGCTGTTAGAGAAGACTACTAAAAGTTCCATGGATTTCCAGAAGAATAAACAAATCTGTGTTGGAATAAGGATAGCCAAAATGCTCCTTAGAAGCCAGGATGACCAGACTTCACCACTTATTCTTCAGACATTTTATCAGAGAGACCTGTCCTTGGAGAACAACTTCATGGTTTTTAAAGTGGAAACTCAGTGAATCATTGGTAGTACATATAAAAATCATACATTTTAACCACCCAACTATCCTTTCCCTAAGTATGCTATGTAATATTAGACACCTTCCCAGCCCCCAGTTATGTCATGACTAAACTCCAATTGTTTTCTAGAGCCAGTTGATGGTGTAAGGGAAGATTCTAAAGGTAGTATACTGTCTTATAAAGTAAATGGTTCCACATTGACCTCAGTAAGGAAAAATATAATCTTAAAGAGTTGAGGAACAACTATAAGCAGACTAGCAAGGTAAACCTACAGTTAACAGAAGAAAAGAAATAATAA
>NW_006408613.1:6185643-6186736 GCF_000296735.1 Chrysochloris asiatica | reverse complement strand
CATGCAAATTCCTCCAGAATTGTGTTGTGCTAAAAATTAGCTCCTTGCCCTCATCTGCAGCATTTTCTTCCAGTTTCTGAATGAAACTCTCATCAGATTCTGCCAAGGAGACCAACTAGGTTTCCTAGTCAGCATTTAATTGATGATTAATGACATGTCTTTCATGGGTTTTATTCAAAGCCTCCATACATTAAACAACAATGATCTAATCCTGAAGAAATGGTCCAGAAATCATGTCTGACTTCCTCTGGTTTCACTAGAGGGAAGGATAATCAAATTCCAATTCAGCCCAAGACTGATTCCTATGATGTAGAATTCACACATGCCTCTACCCAACAACCTTCCATATCCAATTCGGACACCAACAATCCCTCCCACAGCACTCTGCATCCCATCTGGGTTTGATAATCTATTACAATGGCGATACAGACAATGCCTACTATTATGGGGTTCATTAGGGAAGAAAACAGTGTACAATTCAGGATCAGAAATAGCTCATGGTGCATCAGTTCTCTAATCAGCAATCCCTTTTCTATGCCATACTGCAGACATGTCTCACTCTTTTCTTCAACCTCTCATCCGTGTTGTTCCTCAGCTTCTTCCCTGCTTGGGCACATGTTACAAAGCCCTTTTAGCAAGTCTATAAATGCTGAAAGGGCACATTCTGCAAGCTAGTCTTCTGCCTGTAGGCACTCAGCTTTACTTGGTCCATGGGCCAGGAATCCTAAGGCTGTTCTGTCTCTCAATGCTTCAGACTCTACCACCCCACTTTTCTAGGTAAGACTATCACAACTCTCTCATGGCTCTTCTCTTCTGATGGTTCTGAGATCATCTATTCCTGTTTCTAGATGGCTCCTTTTAAACCTAGCAGGTTGACACAAGTAACCAATCCCAGCATTAGAGTACTGTACACCTATTTTCATGATCCCACCAATCATTGGTGGGAATGAAAACTATGGATCAAAAAGCTGTATCAAGTACATTTAAGGTACCCCAAATTCCATGACTGCTATATGTTCTGTAATTACTCATTAGCTAGTATAAGTAATGACATTTTCTATTAGAGCTGGAAATTTGACCTAGGTTCTAAATC
>NW_006408613.1:6179038-6184903 GCF_000296735.1 Chrysochloris asiatica | reverse complement strand
CCTGGGACACCCACAGAAAAGAGGCTGATTTTAATGGTTTCCAATTATTATTTCTTACAAAGCAATATTTATACCTGCTTTAAAAATGCTAATTAGTACAACATGTGGTTGAGCTATAGTCTTATCATTCTAGCATTTATACTAATTCACAAGATGGTCACAGTGTCCCAATAAACATATCAAAAGGGAGTATATGATTCACCCTCCTGGTGCCTGTTTGTCTAGATGGCTTTTCCTTATCGGAAGTTAAACAAACATTAACCAGAATTCAAGCAGAACTAGGTGACCATTAACATTCTGAAAATGCTTAAACCATATATCTAAGAAACAAGGATTAGAAGCAAGGGTTGGGGGTAAGGTATAAGATGCTTCAGGCAGTACTTGATTATATTGTTGTTGTTGTTTTTAAGTGCGGTAAAGTTGGTTAGACTTATAGTGACCCTGTATTGGGTTTCCAATAGCAGCTGGTGAACCTGACCTGTCAACATTGTGGTTCAAACCGATTTAGCAATCCAGCGCATTATCCTACAGCACCACACTTCATTATATTCCTTTTAGCTAAAGCAGTATGGAGTTCTGGTGTAGCACTGTGGGATAATTCGCTGAACCGTAAGGTTGGTGGTTCAAATTCACCAGCCATTTCTTGGAAACCATATACAGGGTCACTATGAATTGCAATTGACTGATGGCACTTAACAGCAACAATAACAACAACAAAGCAGTAGAGTTAAATTCTCAAAATGACTTAACTTATATTCGTGCATTTGAGAAGGCTGTATTCATGTTCTTAATCCCCCCTTTGGGATTTCCAGGCTCTGTTAACAGGCATTAAAGACTCACCCACATTTCTATAAGTCATTATATCTAACTGTGAAGAAATTGATGCTTTCCTGGAGTTTAGTCAGAATGCTGCAATGTGCTACCTGGCTGGAAGTCTAAAAGCGTAAACTAAGGAGGGGATCACATTGAATACAACATATAAGAAAAGAATTAGCTGCACAGTAACAAATAAATCTCTCAGCAGGGAAAAACTGAGGAGCCAAGAGGTAAGCCACAAAACATTAAACAAGTCTTTCTCTTACTTTAACCTTATGTATTTCTTCTTGAACTGCAAGGTCAGTGGTTCAAGCTCACCAGCTACTCCTTGGAAACCCTATTCAGGGTTGCTGTGGGTTGGAATCGACTTAACGGTACTTAATAACAACAACAATTTCTTCTTTAAATTGGTCCACTCACTGTTCAATTAATTTGGAATTGTCAGTAAAGTTGAAACAACACATTCTTTTAAATTCTGAACAGTAGTGAGTACATTTTGGCCAAAGATTGTGGTTGTTAGGTGCCTTAGAGTCAGTTCCAACTCATAGTGACGTAATGCACAACAGAAACAGAGTCCTCCTCTATTGCCAGTCTATGAGAAGCCAGGGATTAGAAACCTCCTTAATTTCAGAAGCCGTTCACCATCTCTGCTGGCCCCAGGACCAGACACTCTGAAACATAACCAGAGCAGGGTCCCACATTTCAGCCCCACATTTGTTATCCCAAAGCTTGGAGCAGTTGAATCCAATTAATGAGCTTTGGTAGCATAGTGGTTACAAATTGGGCTGCTAATCATATGGTCAACAGTTCAAAACTACTAGTGGTTCCACAGGAGAAAGATGAAGGTTTCTGTTCCTGTGAAGATATGCAGTCTTGGAAACCCTATACAGTGTTTCTGTGAATCAGAACCAACTCCACAGCACACCACCACAGATAAAGAAAGAGGATAGCGTTTATTATTAGGAAGCCAGGTCCTAGAACACCCACAGAAAAGAGGCTGGTTTTAATGGTCTCCAGTAATTTTTTCTTACAAGCAATATTTATGCCTGCTTTATCAATGTTAATTTGCAAAGCATGCAGGTGGGCTATAGTCTTATCACTAATTCACAGGAGGGTCACAATGTCCCAATGAACACATCAAAAGGCGGTAGGTGATTAACCTCTGGCTGACAGTTTGCTTAGATGACTACTCCTTAACAGAAGTTCAAGAAACAAACCAGGTTTCAAGTGAAACTAAGCAACAGTTAGCATTCTGACAAAGCTTAAACAATGTATCTAAGAAACAAGGTTAGGCAAGGGTGTGTGCAAGAAGCTTCAGGCAATGCTTGATTGTATTACTTTACTGGTTTGACACCTTAGGATAAGCACTGCAAGGCTGACAGTTTAAATTCATCAGTTGTTCCCTGGAAACCATACACAGGGTCAAGGTAAATCAGAATTAACTCAATGGCACTTATCAAAAATATCAACAATAAAGCAGTACAGTTAAGTTCTCCAAATGGTTATACATACATTCATGCAGACAAGAAAATGGGGCAAATAGAGAAACTGATAATAAAGTAGTTACAACAAACATCTTGCTGATTTATAAGGGATTCTGCACCTGAATAATAATTAAGTCTTTTTCAATATTGAGGTATAAGGAAAAGGTCTTTATAACCCTGCATGACCAGTCATTGGATATGGGCTGTTTTGAAAAAAATTAGTGTGCCTGGGAGTAGGGGGTGGGTGGGTAATCTTTTACAGAAAGCATTTCTAAAAGATAGAGATTACCTAAAAATTATGGTCACTAATATACCTAGAAGCTGAGAAAATTAGTGAATCAGTCCAAGCTCAGGAATCTGACAAGTGTATCAGAGTTTCAAAGCAATGTACATATTTTACTTTCCAATTGTTTAGTTTATTTTTTTATTTTGCTAACTTCCCAAAATGGATATTTTGCTAGTACTCAGACTTTCTTCTTTTTCTTTTTCTTTGACTCTAGATCCATAGGACACTGTCTTTCTTCACACTTTTCTGTATTTCATCAGATTACATATATGAACTGTATCAGCACATTTGTTTGCCCTCTGACTTCTCAATGGATTCAAATAACAGAAGCTTCCCCTAGGAAATCACTTACCTCCCTTCCCCCCTACACACACACACACACACAAGAAAAATCATTACCGCCAAGTCAGTTCTGACTAATATTGACCCAATAAAATAGAGTGGAACTGTCCCATAAGATTTCCAAGCTGTAATATTTATGGAAGTAGGCTGTTCCATAACTCTCCTGAAGAGCAGTTGGTGGATTCAAAAAGCTTACCTTTTGTTTAGTTGTTGTTTAATGCCTTTGGTTCTGACTTACAGCAACCCTGTATAGGATTTCCGAGGAGTCAGGTATATAACTACTATACCACCAAGGCTTCTTAGAAACTAAAAAGGCAACCAATAAATAAATAAACATACGAGGTTATGAAATTACTTTTCCTGAATTACTTCCCAATTTTTTAAAAAATAAATTAGCTGTCTTTCACTAGCAGGAGTCATAGTTGTTTCCAATTTGCCCTCTCTATACATCTATCTTCAGGAGCTCTGGTAGCAAATTGGGTTGCACCTTGGACTGCTACTCTCAAGGTCAGCAGTTTGAATCTACCAGCTACTATCCATGGAAGAGGAGGCTTTCAGTTCTGGTAAAGATTGAGAGCCTCAGAAACTCTATACAGGTTAGCTATGAGTTGAAATTGACTCCACAGCACATAACCATTACCATCACCATACAACATTCTTCTCTACATTTTTGTTAACTGCAAATCTCATTTGAGTTTTCAGGTTTCAGTGCTGTATTGTCTCTTGATTTTGTTCAGCTCACAATTCTGACCCACTCTTTGTTGGTCCCTGTTAGGGTCTGATAACTTGACTTCTGCAGGTCTAGTAAGACCTAGTTGAGATTGGCCCAATCAATACACACAGACCAAAAGTAGCAAGTAGCAAACAAGATTTCTTAAGATATGAAAGTACACCTCTCAGAAGTGGAAAAGCAGACTTCTCTCTTGTGAGTGGGAGCCTTGGCTTTCTGTTATTTCTCCTCCTTTATAGAGATTTTGGCTTGTCTCCCTTAAGTTTAATTCTGATTGGTGGCAGGGTCTAGGTGTCAACATAGTCTTCATTTGCACTTTTTATAAATTGATTTAGCACTGCTCTACTTTTCAGAAGGTGTACTGGGTTCAGTTTCCTTGAATTGTTGATTCAAGTGCCAAATGTTGGGGTGTGGTTAAACTGATCCATAGGTTTCCAATCTGTCCCGTACAGTCCCCTCAAACTTTGCAAACAAAGGAGTAGCACCTATACCTATTTCTTTTTCAAACTTTCCTCATCTCCAGTTTCCTGAATGGACTTCAACTGATAGAGATACTCATTAGGTCATCAATTTTAAGTCTCCTTTCAATATAAAATATATATATATATTGTTGTTGTTGTTGTTGTGTGCCATGGAGTCAGTTCCGACTCATGTGTATATTATTGCATGTGTCAATCTTCTTCAAAAGGTGCAGAAAGCATAGATGTCACTTTGAGGACTAAAATGTGCCTGACCCAAACCATAATATGTATGGTCACCTCATATGTATGTGAAAGCTAAACAATGAAAAAGGAAGACTGAAGATAAATTGACGCTTTTGAATATGGTGTTTGACAAGAATATTGTATATACCGTGGGTTGCTAGGAGGAGAAAAGCTATCTTTGAAGTAGTACAACCATAATGCTCCTTAGAAGCGAGCATGACAAGATTTCATCTCAGTTACTTTGGATACATTTGTAGGAGAGGCCAGTACCTGCGGAAAAATATCATGTTTGGTAAAGTACAGGATCTATGTGAAACAGGAAGACTCTCAGTGATTTGGATTCACACAATGACTTCAACAATGAGCTCAAACATAACAATCATGAAGATGCACAGGACCAATTAGTGTGTGATACTGTTGTAAATACACTATCAGTCCAAATTGACTCTATGTCATCTAACAACAACAGTGTCTTGAGAAGAAACAAGATTACTAAGAATACTCTACTCCAAAGACTCAGTGACTGAATAATAGAAAATGACCTTTCGCAAATTTCTGTGCCAGAACAAGAAGGTATTTAAATATTAATGAATTGTATCAAAAGCACACAAAATTTGGATCCAATAGCCATCAAATTCCAAAATTTGAGGTAATTTGAACATCAAAAAGACATCATCAGTGGAATAAAACACATAGAATAAACATAAAACATCATTTGTAATAATAGCCAAACAAATTAAAAAGGAGGAGCTGGAAAACTTTTGACAGAGAACAGAACTTCCTATATTTAATGTACAGGGATTATAGAATAAGTAAAGAGTCATTTTCTTATATAAATGCAAAAAATGATTCAGGCAACAGTCATAAAGATACTAAGACAACTGGGTGAATTTTTCTTGAGGAAAAGGATCTTCACATAAGTCACCTAGTCTTAAATTATAACTTCACAGATAATTTATAAATTACATAGAGAAAAACAATGAAGAGATTTTAACCAAGTGATCAAAATTTCTCACAATTAAGCAAACAGAATGACCTAGGTAGTTTTATTGATAAAAAAGTTTACTGTTAATATAATTATGAGAAGCAAATCTGACAAATGTCATATCACTGTATTCAAAAATTCATATGAAGACGATTTAAAACAAAGCACAGTCTAAACACTGTTGTTCTAAAGAAGTCCTGGAGTAGTGCTGTAAGATAAGGACCAGACTGCTAACCACGGGGTTGGTAGTTCAAACCCAAGAGCCACTCCTCAGAAACCCTGTACAGAGTATCTATGGCTTGGAACCAATTAAGACAGCACTTAACAACAACAACAATAATGAACACAGTAGGCATGTTTCAATCAAAGAATAATCAGGACAGGGATGATTAGAGGAGCACATATCAACAGCAGCCTAGGTTTCCCAAACACATTAATTTTTTTGTTATTGTTGCTTTTGAAATAATTTGAAATGTTTTAAAAAATCATCAATGCTTTAACTATATATTGTTGTTGTC
>NW_006408613.1:6167143-6175533 GCF_000296735.1 Chrysochloris asiatica | reverse complement strand
TGGTCCCTGGCAGATGGAGCCAGCCAAAATGCCAATTAATAGAAAAATGACTAAAGAATCTATGATACATACCAAGAATGCTTCTGTGAAATGCCTTGTAACATGGACAACCTGTAAGACATTATGTTTAATGAAATTGCTGTTGTTAAGTGCCGAGTCAATTCTGACTCATAGAGACCCTGTATAGGGTTTCAGCAGTGTAGCTGGTGGGTTAGAACCACCTACCTTGTGGTCCACAATCTGGTGCTGAATGAAATTAGTTAATTACAGACAGACAAATATTATATGAGACTACTATTGTAAAAAGTCAAGTAAAAGTTTCCATGCTAACAGAAACACTCTAAGATGGTTACCAGGCATGGGAGGGAATGGAGGATTAATCACTCACTAGAGGGTAGACTTTTGTTAACTTGAGTGAGGGGGAAAGCCATTAAAACAAAAAGACTTTATATTTTCTGTTGATGAGTCAGAGAATTGGAGCTTAAATTTTTCATTAGCACAAATAGTAGTAACTCTCCTATCCCTTAAAATAAAGTGCACTGAAAGTATGTAAAATACTTTTGAATAACAATAATAATAAAGTTTGTGTTGTGAATTGCTATCAGTTGGCTCTGACTCATAGTGACCCTGTATATGGTTTCTGAGAAGTAACTAGTCAGTTCCAATTGCCAACCTTAAAGTTCAAACTGACCTTGTTGTCCAGGACTTATCCTACAGGGCCAAAACAGGGCTTAAATACATATATATATATATATTTTTTCATGGAGAAAAAGTATTCATAGTTTTAATTTGCTTACAAGAAGATTGTAGGAAACCAGAAAACGAGTGTAACCTTATTCAGAATTCCAGTTTATTAATGGAAGAATTTGTATATGTTTTTTTTTCTCAATCTCACAATTTTTGAAAACTTAGAACTTCCTTTCATGAATACAGGCTATACATATATTTTTCTCATCAAAACATTGCCTTAGAAATATTCTCAATGTGGTAATGCAATGATTAATTTGAAAATATGTACAAGTCTGAACAATTCCTGTTTCTAGATTGGAAAACTGTGGTTTTTTTCTCTAATCACATGTATATCGGGAACTTTTCTGTCCTTGTAATACAAACAATTTCTTGAAAACACATCAAACTAATATTTCCTAATAATAGATTGAAAAAAACTGCCTGCATTTTCTTATTTCACTGTATGCATTTGAAACTGATGGGTCTTTATAATTCTAAGAGCAATTTTTTAATTTAAAATTCCTTAGAATTTGTGTTCATGAGTAGAACAAACTATATATTTTTTCTCCTTTTCAAACAAAAGTAAATCTATAATGGGTTTGGATATAATTAAAGTAAATTAAAATAAGTAGAAGGAAATATTTAAATATAGTGAAATCATTACTGATTTCAGATGGATCTTAAATGAAAAGAGAATAACTGAAAGATAATTCTCTGTGTTATACTGTTATGTAGATCATAACATATTATGAATCATACTGCCAAAAATGGAACCTCAGAGCACTTAATTGTGCTCATGTGGAACCTATACATATACCAAGCACAGTCATTCAAACAGAACTAGGAGACATTGCTTGGGTTAAAATCAGAAGAGGTGTGATTAGGGTTTATTCTTTAACAAAAATATTCAAATGCTGAGTAAATAATCAGAGAATTTCAACTATATGAAGAATGTAGAAGCAAAATTGTAGGAAAACTCATTAATAATCTGCAATATAAAGATGACACAACTTTGCTCCCTGTAAGCGAAGTGGAGTTGAAGCAGTTACTGATGAAGAGTAAAGACTACAAACTTCAACATGGGTTGTTCCTCAACATAAAGTAAACAAAACTCTTCAAAAAAAAATCAATAAAAATGATCATGATAAATTGAGAAAATATTGATGTTATCAAGGATATCACTTTGAATCCATAAACAATGTCCATGGAATCTACAGTCAAAGAATCAATTGGAAAGGAAAAGAAAGAAGTTGACTATTGCATTGGGACAAATACCGCTTGAAAGTGTTAAAAGAAAAAATGAAGATGTTACTTTGAAAACTAAGGTGCATCTGTCTCAAGCTATGGTATTTTCAATTACCTAATGTGCCTGTGAAAGCTGGACAAGGAATAAGGAAGACCAGGGAAGAATTGATGCTTTTAAATTATTGTGAAGCCTATTGAATATGCACTGCCAGAAGAACAAATATCTCTTGAAAGAAGTACAGTTAGAATATTCCTCAAAAATGAGGATTGCGAGATTTTTTCTCATATATTTTGGACATGTTATCAAAAAGGACCAATCTCTAGAGAAGGACATTATGTGTGATAAAACAGAGGGTCAGTTGCAACTATGGTCTCAAATAGCAATAATTGTAAAGATGGCACAGAGCTGGGCAGTTTTTTGTTGTTGTTGTTATTGTTTGTTTTTGCTGTACACAGGGTCCGTATGAGCAGTAAGTTATTGGACAGCACCAAAGAACAGCAATGATGTGTCTAAAATAACAAACCAAAGTTTTTCTGTGTGCTCAAATAAGAAACCTTGTGGTTATGTGTCTACTTAACTTACTTGAATAATTAATTTTGAGTTGTTGTTGTTAGGAGCCATTGAGTCGGTACCAACTCACAGCGACCCTATGCACAACAGGACAAAATGTTGCCTGATGCTGGGCCAACCTCACAACTGTTGCCAAGCTTGAGCCCATTGATGCTGCCACATTGTCAATCCATCTCGCAGGTGGTCTTTCTCTTTTTCTCTGATCCTCCACCTGACCAAAATATCTTATTTATAATTATTAACAGTTTCTAATTATTCATCTATAAATTACATTATGTTCATTATTAAGGAAATACTATGAAGGAAATTTGAAATATTTTTATTACTGATGATTCATCTATTTTAAACATCCCTTAAACTAAAGAATAAAATAGTTTGATAAAAATGTCATTAGATGCAACAATCATTCCAATAATTCAATCATTTTGAATTAAGTCAGTTCTGAGTGATAGCGATCCTGTATACAGTTTCTGAGGCTATAACTCTTTGTGGAAGCAGAAAGCCTCATCTTTCTACAGCAGAGTATCAGGGTGGTCCTGAGCTGCCAACCTTGTAATGTGCAGCCCCATTTTTTATTTTACAGAGCTGTCATGCTCCCCTCATTATACATTGGTGGAGGTGGTTGTGTGGCTAGGTGTTGGTTGTGACTAACAACGACCCTACATAGAATTTCTGAGTCTATAATTTTTTATAGGAGCAAAAATCTCATTTTTCTCACACAGAGTGACTGGTAGATTCGAACTGCTGATCTTAAGGTTAACAGCACAACTCATAATCCACTACATAACCAGGGATCCTCCATTCCTTTATTAGTTGTTATGTGCTGTGGAGTCAGTTCCAACTAATAGAGACCCTATATAGGGGCTCCGAGGCTGTAAATCTTTATGGGAGCAGAAAGCAGATAATGTGTATTCTAGAATCAGAGTGAAGAGATATTTCACCCCAGTCTTGAAATTTGAACTTGGAAATTATTTAAAATTTGGGGAATGATATGATGAGGTAAATGTATTTTACATGTGGCAAGGGCATTAATTTGGGAGGCCAAAGGGTGGAATGTATTGAGTATTTGCTAATTTGGCTAACTCTTGAAATTATGTAATTACTATCAACTTTGTGATCTGATGCAATTATGCAGAAAGAAGTATACTTATACTTTATCAATTATGCAAAGACTTTCAATGGCATGGATCATGACAAGATACTGATAATTTTGCAAAGTATGGGTATTCCAGAACAGTAAATTGTGCTCATGATAAAACTGCACATAGGCCAAGAGACAGTCATTAGAACATAACAAAGGACTACAGAATGGTTTTAAATAAGGAAAGGTGTACATCAGAGTTTTACACATTTTACCATACTTATTTAATCTGTATGCTGAGCAAATAATTAGAAAAGCTGGATTATATGAAGAAAAATGTGGCATCATGATTGGAGAAAGACTCATTAATAATGTGCAATGTGCAGATAATATAATATTGCTTTCTATATATGAGATAACTTAAAATACTTACTGATGAAGGTCAAAGAGCACAACCTTCAGTATGGATCATACCTCAATATAAATAAAACAAAAATTCTCACAACTGGACCAATAAATAACATCATGATAATAAAGATTGAAGTTGTCAAAGATGTCATTTTACTTGGATCCATAATCAATACCTATTGATAATTACACTGTATGTAAATGGATTTAATATGCCAGTTAAAAGACAGAGGGTGGTGGAATGGATAAAGAAAACAAGATCCTTCAATATGATGTCTGCAAGATATATATCTTACACATAGAGACAAAAACAGATTAAAAGTCAAAGGATGGAAAAATATATATACCAAGTGAATTGTAATAAAAAATGAACACAAGTGGCAGTACTAATCGCTGATAAAATAAACTTTAAGGCAAAACCCATGATCTCATTATTAAAGGGACAATTGAACAAGATGACATAGCTATAAGAAATATCTATGCTACCAATGAAAGAGCTCCAAAATATATAACACAGACGTTAATAGATTTGAAGAAAGAAATAGATGAATCTACAATAATCATGGATGATTATAATACACCACTTTCAAAAACTATAGAAAGAATAAACAGGGCAAAAAGCTTGTTCTTTGAATAATTAACAGAATTGACAGACCTATGTCAAATCTACCAAAAGAAAAGAGGGAGAAGACACAAACAACCCGCATTAGAGACTACACAGGTGATGTCACAAAGGAACCAAATGAAAGTAAAAGGATAATAACAGAACACTATGAAAAGTTGCACTCCAATAAATTTGAAAGTTTAGAAGAGAAGGATACATATTTAGAAAAACACGACCTACCTAATCTTACACAGAGTGAAGCAGAAAATTTGCACAGATCCATAACAAAAGAAGAAATTGATCAGGTCATCAAAAAACTTCCAACCAAAAGAAGCCCAGGCCCAGATGGGTTCACTGTTGAGTTGTACCAAACATTCATGGAAGAGCTGTCACCCATTCTACTCAAATTATTCCAGAATATAGAGGAGGATGGAAAATGCCCTAATACATTTTATGAAGCAAGCATAACCCCCATATCAAAACCAGGGCAGGATGTCACTAAGAAAGAAAATTAAAGACCAATATTCCTCATGAACACAGATGCAAAAATTCTCAACAAAATCCTAGCCAACAGAATCCAGCAGCACATTAAAAAAATAATAGATCATGATCAAGTTAGATTCATATCAGGGATGCAAGGATATTTCAACATTAGAAAAACAATCAAAGTAATCCACCATGGTGGTGGTGTTTATGGGCCATGGATTCAGTTCCAACTCACAGCAACTCTGTACTGGGTTTCCAAGGCTGTAAGTCTTTATGGGAACAGAAAGCCTCATCTTTCTCGCACAGAAGAGCTAACAGTTTTATATTGCTGACCTTGAGTTCACAGCCCGATTCATAACCACTATGCCACCAGAATCCACCATTCAAATAAGAAAAAAGAAATGAACCACATGATCATATCAATCGATGCAGAAAAGGCGTTTGACAAAATCCAACATCCATTCCTGATAAAAACACCCACCAAAGTAGGAATTGAAGGGAAATTCCTCAACATAATTAAGAGCACATATACAAAATGAACAGCCTACATTACTTCTAATCGAGACAAATGCAAAGCCTTCCCTCTGTGAACAGGAATGAGACAAGAATGCCCTTTGTCACCACTCCTTTTCAATATTGTGCTTGAAGTCTTATATGATCCTATACATAGAAACCCCCAAGACTCAGTAAAAATTTACTAAACCTCATTGGAAGATTCAGAAAAGTGGCAGGATATAAGATCAACATACAAAAATCAGGTGGATTCCTCTATACCAATAACCACAGTGCTGAAAAGCACATTAAAAAGCAATACCATTTATAATCACTGCACAAAGGATGAAATATCTAGGAATAAATAGAACCAGAGCAACAAAGGACTTTACAAAGAAAGCTACAAAACACTACTACAAGAAACCAAAAGCCTCCTACAATAATGGAAGAATGTACCATGCTGGATAGGAAGACTTAACATTGTGAAAATTCCAATACTGTCCAAAGCAATTTACACATATAATGCAATACCAATCCAGATTCCAACGACATTCTTCAAAGAGATGGAAAACACAATTGAAAACTTTATATGGAAAGAAAAGAGACCAAGGATAAGTAAAGCACTGCTTAAGAAGACAAATAAAGTTGGAAACCTCTCACTTTTCAACTTCAAAATTTATTACATGGCTACAGTGGTCAAACAGCTTGGTACTGGTACAATGAAAGATACATTGATCACTGGAACAAAATTGAGATTCCAGAAAACAACACATCCACACACAGTCAACTGATTTTCAACAAAGTACCTAAATTTATCACATGGGAAGGTGATAGTCTCTTCAACAGAGGGTGCTGGCAGAACTGGAAAGCAATATGCAAAAGATTGAAACAAGACCTTTACCTCACACCTTATATAAAAACCATCCCAGCATGGATTAGACACCTAAATGTGAATCCCAGAATTATAAAGGCCATTAGTGAAAAAGTATGGGCAAATGTGAGGGCTCTAATTCAGGGAATACACTGACTACCAAACATTTGAAAGTTACACAAACCAAAGTAAACAAAATAGATGTTGGGACATACTAAATATTAGAAACTTATGTGCAACAAAATACTTCACCAAAATATTGAAAAGAGAACCCATAAAATGGGAAAAAATCTTTTCCAACAACACATCAGACAAGGGACTCATTTCTAAATTTATAGGAAACTTCAATAACTCTACAAGAAAAAGACAAATAACCCAATTAAAAAATGGGTGCAGGACATGAACAGACACTTCACCAAGTAGGAGATCTGGACAGCCAACAAACATATGAAGAAATGTTCACGATCACTAGCCATTAGAGAGATGAAAATCAAAACAACAATGAGATATTATCTCACACCAGCAATAACAGAAAAGTTCAAACAATAGAGGACAATAAATGCTGGCAAGGATGTGGAGAGACTAGGACCCTCCTGCATTGCTGGTGGGATTGCAAAATGGTCAAACCTCTCTGGAAAACAATATGGTACCTCCTCAGAAGGTTGGAAATAGAAATACCTTATGATCCAGCAATTTGTCTACTTGGTATTTACCCACAAGAAATATGAGCCATAACATGTGTAGATATATGCACACCAATGTTCATAGTAGCACTATTTACAGTAGTAAAAAGAGGGAGATAGCCTAAGTACACATCAACTGAATAATAGATAAATAAACTGTGCTATATACACACAATTGAATGTTATTCTACCTCTAAGAACAACAAGGAAGCTGTAAGCAATCACATAACATGAACCTTGAGGACATTACGTTGAGTGAAATTAGTCAGTCACAAAAGGAGACATACTGCATAGGACCACTACTATAAAAGACTAAGAAAAAGAACAAATCTTAAAGGGGGAAGGAGAGTCTTTATTGGTTACCGTGATGTGTGTGTGTGTGTCAGAGGGTTAAGGGAGGGAGGAGACGGTAGAGCACGGGATAGGGAATATACAAGGATAGTTTGGGTGCTGGGGAGGGGTGCAATACAAAAGAAGGGGGAAGGGAATGGAAGAACAAGGCAGATGGGAAAACAATTAGGCAAGTTTGCATGGGCCAAGTAGGACAGAGGTAAATAATGATGTATGCACAACCTTGGGACAACAGGGATCTGGGATACAGAGATGGAGACATGGTTGGTATGGGAAAAAGGGGGAAATAATGTGAAGATGTTTGGCTTTCTGTTGAATCTTGCTTATCCTTGCATACCATTATAAAATAGACACTTAAGAGGGAGAGAAAAGAATAGCCAGAAATATCACCACAGAAATCTTGTAAGTCCATCTTCTGCCTATTACTGATTGGAAAACCTAAAGTGGGGCTACAACATGCCCAGTGAAGGAGGCTTCATACAGAGCATCTGCATTACATAAGACCATAGGTGGAATCCTAAACTGCATCCAGAATCTTCGGAGGTGGGAAATTTCCACTGGAAAGGACAAGCAGACCAGCCTGAAGCAGCTAGAAGAACAGAAGATACTTCTTGAAAGAAAGACTGACAGGAAAAACGAAAAAACAATAAAGCAGTCTGGCTGTCTACTAGAAGAACAAGCAAGTTGCTCACCCAGGAGGCATCAAGACAAGTAGTCAGGTCCCCAAAGGGCAAAACCCCTTTCCAAGACTAAGACTCAATATGAATACAGGAGCAAACACATGCTCTGATTGGTGACCATGTTTGTCACCAATAAGGGGAAGTGAAGGAAAAATAACAACGAAGCTGCGAGCTAAGTCCAACCACATT
>NW_006408613.1:6166119-6167043 GCF_000296735.1 Chrysochloris asiatica | reverse complement strand
ACCAGAACTCTCTCTTTATATATATATATACAGGGTCATTATGCGTCGGAACCAACTTTATGACCCTTAACAACAACTATAAACACACATACACAGGGGTGAGTCAAAGATTACCAACACTGGTTATATAAAAATGCCCATACACGTCCATAGCTGAGGACGACATAGAGCATGCATGTGAAATGATTCTGTATAATAGTTGAGTAACAGTGGATTATGTCACAAATGATTTGCAAACCAGCGATGGTTCTGCCTATGAAATTATCCACAATAGACGTGGGTTTCAAAAGATTTGTGCCAGAAGGGTACTGAAAAAACTCATTGAAGAGCATAAACAGAAGCATTTGGACATCTGTGAGCAAAATTTGTACTGACACCTGAAGGAAGATAAGTTTCTCAAAAATAAATCATTTCTTGTGAAAGATTTAACACTATGAGTCTGAAAGTAACTGTGAGAGTATGGAATCACAATAGCCAGCCAAGCAAAAGTTCAAAAGTCAACCATCAGCTGAAAAATTGATGCTTAAAGTTTTCTGGGAATCTCAATGTCCAGTATTAGAACATTATCAGGAAAAAATTCAACAAGCTCACTGAAGAACTGAAGCCCAAATTTGGGATTAAATACAGAGGACTGTAAACCAATGGCATTGTGATCTTGCATGACAATGCATGTCCACTTACCTCTATTCACACTTGACTATCTACAAAACTTTGTTTTGAGGTATTAAAGCATCCTCCGAATAGTCCTGATATTTATTACTCTATGAGACTTTCACTTGCTTGGTCTCCTGAAAGCAGCCATTCAAGGATGAAGAATCACCTCTTATGAAGAAGTGAAGACAGTGGTGAATTTGTGACTCACAGCTCAGCCTAAAACACTTTTTAATAAAGGAATATGAAAGCTTTTTGACAGATGGACAAAGT
>NW_006408613.1:6144414-6152459 GCF_000296735.1 Chrysochloris asiatica | reverse complement strand
TGGGGATAGCACTGATGTGGTATTATAGTGAATAATTACTATCAGGATTGACTGCAAGGTTGGATATGTAAAGGTAGAAATTTTGTAGCAAAAGACGGGGAGTGGTTGATTTTGCAGACCAGGAGCGGAGGTCCCTGGGACCATCAAGGGAGAAGAGTAGAGTGCGGGACCCTACCCAGAGAAACAGTGATGCCATAGATGGAGGCAGAGATGATGACGTGGAAAGATGGAGTGGCTAGAAACTCTAGACCCAGAGAGGGAGAAAGGCTGTGTGCTGATGACCAAGGGGCAGGCTTGTGGGCTTTCCCCTTTGGTTGGTTGATGATGCATGAAGGGAATTGTAATCATGGCAATGTAATGATATATGATAGAATGTATGTAAAGTTAAGATTCTCCCAGGTAAATTATCACATAATTCACAATAAAACAATTAAAAAAAATAAAACAAAACCCTAAATACACAAAGTATAAACTTTGAGTCTCATTTTTGATCTTTTGTTTTGTATTGCTATTGTGTAGTGTTGTATTAAAAGCACTCGACTGCAAAACATATGGTCAGCAGTTCAACCCACCTGCTGCTCCTTGGAAACTCTATACTGGGTCAGTGTGAGTTGGAACTGACTCAGAGGCACTTAACAAAAACAACAATGGTTATGCTTTAAATTCACTAAGGTTATCTTCTGCTCTGCTTTGTCTAATTTGCCATTAATCCCACCTAGTTTTATTTTTAACTTGGTATAGTAGCTTATGTTTTTAAAAATTTGCTTTTATACAGCATTATGATTCTGTTTTACTTTTTAACATATCAGGTACAGATGAAATAACTTATTTTATCTATTTTAGTTTTATAACATCTACATCAATTCTGGATCACTTTCAATAAATTGATGTTGCTTCATTTTAGATCATAGTTTTCTATTTTCTTATATGCCTAATAATCTAGATTTTCATTTATTATTATTCCTATGAGGGTCATAAATGATCCCTGATAGCACAGTGTTTTAAGCATAGGAGTGCTAGCCAAACAATTGGTGGTTTGAACCCAACAATCACTCTATAAAAGAAATATAAGGTAGTCTGCTTCTGTGAAAATTACAGCCTCAGAAACCATCTAGAGCAGTTTTCTGACTTTTAGGGTCACTGTGAATCAGAAGCAAGTTGAATCACTGACTTTTTTTTAGCATTATATGTAATATAATAATAGTATAACGTATTACTGTCATTTTATATTTAAAACTAAAGTCTTATACTTGTACCTTAACAGTTTGTTTTTGATATCTTTACTTTGCATTTCCTCTGACATTGATCTTGAGGAAGAAGCCTACAGTCATCTTAGTTGAACCTCTTAGTATCTATTCAATAACTCATTAACCAACTTTGCCTTTTAACTATGAAAGCAATCTTGTATCAAAAAGCAATCACCCTAAACTCAGTATCTGCAAAAATAATTATTTAGTTTAATAGATCTCTGTATTGCCTGAAGGTCATCTTATTATGTAGTTATTTTTCTTCACCTTGGATGAGTTGAGTTGTATAACTGTGGTTAGTTGAGTGTTGAATGAACTAGGCTATCTTGGATTAGTGATGGCTGTGCTCTATAGTGCTCTCATCTTCCTCCTGTGATCATCAACCAGCCAAAGTATGTACTTTTATTTCCAATAACAAAGTTGAAAGAGAGATCAATCCCAAGTGGTCAAATACTTTTTTTAAGGCACTGCTTGTTTTATAACTGTAAACATTCCATTGTCAAAATTAAGTTACATGACTGAGTTCCCCAGTAAGGAATTTCACCTAACTGACTGAGAGAAGAAAATGTTATATTATAAGGGAAAGGGATGATTAACTGGACCAATAATGTAATCTATGGCATTCATGATCTGTTTCATCAGAATCTATAAAGATTCAGAGTCCTTAATATTTTAATACCATTGAATTTCTATTGCTTCACACATTTTAAGAAAATTAATCTTTCTAATAGTTTTATTCAAAGAAACATTTTATTCTCCTCTAGCATTCTCAGTTATTAACTTTACAATGCTGGCCAATTATGGAATGTTCAATAATGATTCTGGAATGAAAAGGCCAGCAATAGACTAAACTTAGACTTGCCATTATTTTCTATACTACTTATCTAAGATTGATCTTGAAAAATGTAGCACATTTCTAGGAGTCTACTTGACTTAAACACAGAACAGAATCTGACAACAGGTGTCTGAGATAGAGGCTATGGATAAGCCACAAAATCCTGGAAGCCAATATGTAACTTTTGTGTAGGTCTGTTATATTAAATTTCATGTACCCTTGACAGTATCTCATGCATTGCTAGATCTTCTAGAAAGTGGAAGCCAGCTACAAAATAATATAGATCAGTCCACACTATATATGTACAACTACCCCAAAATTCAAATTTTGTTCAAAGTATATCTATGTAATTTGAAGAAACTTAAAAGTCTACTATACTATAATGTTAGCATGGAGGCTCCATAGGATAAGCATTGGATTGTGAACTATAAGGTACACAGTTTGAATCCACCTGCTACCCCATGGGAGAAAGATGATACTTTCTGCTCCTTCAAAAGATTTAAAGCCTTGGAAACTTTATACAGGGTCACTATGAGTTAAAAGGAGACCTAGTGTGGTGCTGTAATATAAGTACTGGACTGCTAACTGCAAGTTGTAGGTTCAAATTTACTTGCCACTCTTCAGAAACCTTATAAAGGGTTGCTATGAGTTGTAAATGACTCAGTAGCACTTAACAACAGCAACATTCGTCAAAATGTACTCCAGACACTTAATAACAAAAACCACATGTGTAAGTAAAACCCTGTTTCCCTTGTAAGTTTGTGTCAATGATTACATAATCTTCTCTAAAAGCAAGAGTTCTTGGTTTCTCCCCAGAGGACTTAGTTCAAAAGTTTTGAAACTGTATTACAGGCTGTGATGGCTTTATGAACATATCACCTAATCCTTAATACTTTATGAAGATAAACATGTTTGTATGCTGGCAAATATATCAGCCTGTTGATTGTATTCTTTCTCTTTTATTTTTGCCATCCATCACAAGTTGATAAATGCTGTTATTCTTAAGTGCTATCAATTTGTTTCCAACTCATAGTTATTTCTGGGATTTCCAAGGAGCAGCAGGCAATTTGAACCACTGATCCTACTGTACCACACCAGGATTCTTGGACAAATGAAATCTTGTTTAATACTTTGCATGTTTTCAGGAATAATTACCATCTGAAATCTATCCTTTTGAACATATCTGGGAAAGTTAAACTGAATAATCTCTGTAAAATCCTGAAGTTTTATTGTCGTCCTTAAATTAAAGATGTCTGTTAGTTTATTCACTGAAGCTTTCTAGAATGTTAAAAGTTTCCTTTCCCAAGCAACAAATGAACAAACCACTTACTCAAGTAAAAAATAACTATTTGGATGTATTTGTAAGACACAGTAGTTCCTAACTCATTATTTATTTTCTGAACTAAAACAGGACAAAATAAGGTTATTTTTCTACAATTTCTACAGCTGCATAACAACTCAGTTAATGGCATTAAAAAATCAATTATGTATTTTTATTACTACTTGTGATTCTATTGGCTATATAAATTTTTAAAGTGGTTCTTGTGTAGAGTTATCATGTAGTTGCAATATCTAGGTGACTGGAGATGGAGTTATCTTGAAGTTCTTTAATTAATTTGTGATGATTAATAGTGGATAGCAACTGGAATTCAGCTACAACTGTTGATGGGAAAATTTACATGCTGCCTTTCCATGTCATTTAGGCTTCCTCATACCATGGTTTCTGGATTCTAGTAGTCAGTATTCAAAGACAGAGTGAAAGAGTGCCATGGCATTTTTTTCACCTAGCTCTAGAAGTCATACAAAGGCATTTCCATAGTATTATATGAGGCAGCTTCAAAAGTTTGTGGAAAAAATCCACTATCTTTCTTTTCCATTTTTTAAATGAACTTTTTGAAACCCTCCTTAAAGTTTTCAAGATAGATATAAAGTCATCCTAGGTTCTGGAGTGAATATATATAAAACATGTCTTAATGGGAGACGTGTCAGGAATTTTGCAGATGTGTTTCAAAACCAACAGATTAATAGTTCCTATTTTGAAAATGTGGTATCATGTAAACCAGGGTATATGTTATTCAATTATCTTTTAAGGTTTCCTTACATTGATTTCAACATTTGTTGATTGACCTAATGCTAAACTAGAATTACTTCCTCTACTGGTTTTTGTGGTGTTTTTATTTCTTTCTCCTGTAGTCCATCAAACAACCTAGATAATTATCAGTGCCCACTTATTGCCCATAATTAACTGAATAGGGAAAGATGTGACACTGACATGCAGCAAAGGTATTTTGAGTTTCTTATTAAACATAGTATTAGTAATCTTGTTAATACTTGATTGCTTCTGTAGTGACATTATTAGGCAATTATTTCCCTTGAACAGCATTTTAATGATAAAGTTGAAAAATAGGCAATTTACTTTAGTCATTATTTTTTCCTCAAGGTTAATGCATTTGTCACATCATATTAAACACCCATATTAACCATTAGAATACTTCATAATTTAAGCATAAATGCCTCTGTGCAAATAATAAAAAGAACAAATTAGAACAATTTTACCATTATTCTCATATTTGTGAATAATAATAATTTTATCTGGCTAATTAAAAAAAAATGTTAGCTAAATGAAGGAGTGCTTGTGTGGTGCTTTAGGATAAATACTGGACTGCTAATCACAAGGACAGTAGTTCAAACCCACAAGCCGCTTCTTAGAAAGCCTAAAGAGGGTTGCTATGGGTCATAACTAACTTGATGACACTTAACAGCAAAAACAACAATGATAAATGAAACTCTGCTTCTGGGGTTCTCCATGTTTATTCCTTTAGGCATTTAATGCAATCTGTGAGTGCATAGCTATAGCCATGAAAATAATGTACATCCTATGGATGCCTGATGCTACAATCAAACACTGCTTTTGCATTGAAACATTTAAAACAAAGACATTTTCAATCAAACATAGCTGTTTTCCAGGGAAAAAATTAATTTTTTAATAGTTAAAATTCTGGTGCAGGAGTATTATTCACTATAATTTATGACATAATCTGTTCCCTCAAAATTCTATTAAGACTTTATTAATTATCCCTAGTACACAAATTCTAGATTCTCTATGTAGTTAAAACAGCAAGACTGATGCGTACTTTGGAAACTCACTTTTGCCCTTGCATAATCTAGTACAATAGGTCAATACTCTATCCTAATTGTTTATGAATAATAATTTAGGTGGATAATTTAGATCTAGATTGTTATTGTTAAGTGCAATTGAGTCAATACCAACTAATAGCTACCATGTATAGGGTCCTGAAGAGAGACTGATATGTTTAAACTACCAAACTTACCATGAGCTGTTCAGTGCTTATCCTATATCACCAAACATGAGCAGGTAATTTCACCAGTTTTACAATGCTTCATTATCAAAAACAACATTTGCACAAGATTACTACAGGGGACTGTATTATAAAACAGAGATCCACTGAAATTAAAAATCACTGAAATTAAATCAGCACTAGTCAATACGACCACCACTCATCTGTCAGTTTGCACTCATCTGTCAGTTTGTCCCGTACTGTGGTGGCTTGTGGGTTGCTGTGATTCTGGAAGCTATGCCATGGGTATTTTAAATACCAGCAGGGTCACCCATGGTGGACAGGTTTCAGATGAGCTTCCAGATAAAGAAAGACTAGGAAGAAGTGATGAATTACTTTTAAATATTTAGTCAATGAATACCTTATGAATAGCAGAGAAACACTGTCAGATATAGTACAGGAAAATGAGCCCGTTAGGAAGGAAGCCACTCAAAATGTGACTGGGGAAGAGCTGCCTCCTCAAAGTAGAGCTGACCGTGATGACAATAATGGAGTAAAGCCCATGGGACCTTCATTTGCTGATGGGGCACAACTCAAAATGAAGAGAAACAGCTGTAAACGTCCATTAATAATTGGAATATGAAATGCAAGAAGTATGAATCTAGAAAAACTGCGAATTGTCAAAAATGAAATGGAACACACAAAACATCTATTATCTTAGGCATTAGTGAGCTGAAATGGACTGGTATTGGCCATTTTGAATTTGACAACCACATGATTTACTGTGCCAGGAATGACAAATGGAAGAGAAATGGTGTTGCATTCATTGTCATAAAGAACATATCAAGATCGGCCATGAGGTACGATGCTGTCTATGATAGGAAAATATCCATGAGTCTAAAGGGAAGACCAGTTAATACCACTATTATTCAAATTTACGTACCAACCACTAAAGACACTGAGGACCAGATAGAAGAATTCTACCAATTTTGGCAATCTGAAATTCATCAAACTTGTAATCAAAATGTAGTGATCATAACTGGTGATTGGAATGCAAAGCTTGGGAAAAGAGGCAGGAGCAATAGTTGGAAACTATGGCCTTGGAGATAGATGATGCTGTAGATCACATGACAGAATTCTGCACAATCAATGATGTGTTAATTTCAAATATCTTCTTTAGATAGCATAAAAGATAATTATACAAGAGGACCTCACCAGATGGTACACACGGGAATCAAATTCACTACATCTGTGGGAAGAGCTGGTGGAAAAGCTCCATATCATCATTCAAAACAAGGCCAGGTGCAGATTGTGGAACAGACCATGAATTGCTCATATGTAAATTCAGACTGAAGCTGAAGAAAATGAAAAGTTCATGAGAGCCAAAATATGACCTTGAATATATCCCACCTGAATTTAGAGATCATCTGAGGAACTGATTTGATACATTAAAAACTAAAGACTGAATATGACAAAAGTTGTGGGATGACATCAAGAACATCATACATGAAGAAAGCAAAAAGTCATTAAGAAGACAAGAGAGAAGGAAAAGATCAAAATGGATATCAGAAGAGACACTGAAACTTGCTCTCTAGCATAGAGATGCTAAAGCAAATGGAAGAAATGAGAAGTTACAAGAGCTGAGCAGAAAATTTCAAAGATCAGCTCAAGAAGACTAAGTCAAATATTACACTAAAATGTGTATAAATCTGGAGTCAGAAAACGAAAAAGGAATAACATGCTCAGCATTTCTCAAGCTGGGGGAGATGAAGAAAAAATTCAAGTCCTGACTTTTGTTACTGAAGGATTCTTTGGGCAAATTATTGAATGATGCAGAAAGCATCAAAAGAAGATGGAAGGAATACACAGAGTCACTGTACTAAAAGGAAATGGTTAATGTTCAACTGTTTCAAGAGGTAGCATATGATCAAGAGTCAACAATACTGAAGGAAGAGGTCCAAGGTGCATTGAAAGAACTTGCAAAAACCAAGACACCCAGAATTTATGGAATAAAAATTGAAACCTTTAAAGAAAGTGAGGCAGCAGTGGAGGTACTCACTCATCTAAGCCAAGATATTTGGAAAACAACTATCTGGCCAACTGATTGGAAGAGATCCATATTTGTGCCCATTCAAAAGTGAGGTACCCCACAGAATGTGGAAATCAGCAGATAATATCTTTGATATCCCATGCGAGTAAAGTTTTACTAAAGAGAATACAGAAATAGCTGCAGGCATACATAGACAGAGAACTTCCAGAGGTTCAAGCTGGATTCAGAAGAGGCCATGGAATGAGCGTTATCATTGCTGATGTCCAGTGGATCTTGGCTGAAAGCAGAGAATATCAGAAAGGTGTTTACCTATGCTTTATTGACTACCAAAGGCTTTCGATTGTGTGCATCATGACAAGCTATGGACAACATTGCGAAGTATGAGTAGTCCAGAACACTTAATTGTGCTCACGAGGAATCTGTACATGGACCAAAAGACAGTTGTTCAAGCAGAATATGGGAACACTGAATGGTTTAAAATTAAGAAAAGTGTGTGACAGGGTTGTATTATTTCACCATATTTATTCAACCTGTATGCTGTGCAAATGATCCGAGAAGCTGGGTTATATGAAGAAAAATGTGGTATCAGGAATGGAGGAAGACTCATTAACAAC
>NW_006408613.1:6143129-6143939 GCF_000296735.1 Chrysochloris asiatica | reverse complement strand
GTCCAAATCCTCATCTACTGAACCATCTAAATAAAATATAGGTGATACTTTAGGCATGTTCTATTCTGGGCAAAATTAATATTTTTCAGTAAACTTTTAAAATCTAGATTAAGAGTTATCTATTTACAAAATACAATTCTAGAACAGGCACAGGGTAGAAATTTTCATTACAACTGGGATAAATTGGAGCAAAAGAAAAGATAATATCAGTCAAATCTGGAATTTAAAAAAACAAACATGCATTATCTTTCAAGGTCTGAAAATAATTCACGAATCCACTATTATCTGAGTCCATTTGGGTAATAGCCTTGCCCTTCAGACTCTGGGTGTTGGTCATGCCTCCTGGAGGCATCTCCATCTGCCAAATCCACTAGAAAGGCATTGGGTGGTCCCTTCTGACCAGTTCATCTGAGTTGTGACACTTACTTCTCAGCCGTGGAAAGTCCCATTCTTCCACCCCTTGGCAGCCATACCATCTCAACTTTGGAATTCCTGGCCAAAATTAATGGTAGTCCTGGACTGGCACTGCGGATTAATGTGCTGGACTGTAAGGTTAGTTTGAGCCACAATGCTACCAAAGCTCCTTAACAAAAGATTGGGTAGCCACAATTCTTGGTGAAAATTCTTAGACATGTGTTTTGATTTTGTACTACTGAATTTTCCAAATCTTTCAGTTTTATCTAAGTTTATACAGTTCACTTTTAAGACTGTTTCTTTTCTCTCACATTTTATTGTAAGAGGCAAAGAGAAATTTCACAGTCTCTTTAAGATCTTGCTTAGAAATCTTGTCAAGCTGCTATCCAAGTTCAT
>NW_006408613.1:6141938-6142619 GCF_000296735.1 Chrysochloris asiatica | reverse complement strand
AATCAACAACTCCCTTCCTTTTGTTACAAAACATCTATGTTACATTTCTGATCCTCACAGTCAGTCCTGATAACAATTATTCACTATTGTACCACAAGAGTCTTATCCCCATCTCCTTTCATCAGCCCTGTCCAGGCAGATTGGAAGCCATCAGTGGAGATTATACCTTCTCCTATTCCCTCTGGAACTAGGCTCCCACCAGAAAGCTTGTAAGCCAGTAACTTCTTGTTTTTGTATACCCCCACCCCCATTTTGGGTATCCAAAGTCTAAGTTGCCTATCCCTGTCAATGTTATGTACTGAAGGGATGGGAAAGAGCCAGCTGTAAAGATTTGTTCCCTCTTTTGAGCTATTGCAGCCATGAGTATAGATGACGTTCATCAAATTGTAGTTAGTTACTCTTTTTTTCCTCTTTGTCTTCTTCTATTCGAGTTCTGATTATCCAGTCATTGAAGCCAAGTTAAGTGGGTACTATCTGTAAGTATGGGTGTTCTTGTACATTTCCCCTCAGTTCATATAAGCTGGATGCTTCACTCTCCGCTCTAGTCCTCTGTGGCCATGTCACTGACTTTGGGCCCAGGGTCTTGCCATACTTATGGACAACCAAGTCTCAACACAGGTTCACAAAAGTCTATTGAATGAGGTCAGACTTAGCTCACAACTTCATTGCTATTCCCCCCCC
>NW_006408613.1:6138771-6140233 GCF_000296735.1 Chrysochloris asiatica | reverse complement strand
CAATTCCAACCCATTGTGACCCTGTATAGGGTGTCTGAGAAGCAGCTGGTGACTTTGAATCACCAACTTTGCTGTTAAAATGGCTTTGCAATCTGGCACATGAACCCACAGCACCACACCAGGACTCCTTGTTGTTGTTGTTGTCAGGTGCCATCAAGTCGGAACCGACTCATAGCGACCCCATGCACAGCAGAATGAACCAATGTCTGATCCTGGGCCAACCTCACTACTGCACCAGCATTAACTGGGAAGTTCAGCAAAATGAGAGGACAATAAATGCTGGTGAGGATGTGGGGAAACTAGGACACTTCTACATTGCTGTTGGGACTTCAAAATTGTTCAACCACTATGGAAAACGATATGGTGCTTCCTCAGAAAGTTGGAAGGAGAAATAACTTATGATCCAGCAATTCCTCTACTTGGGATATATCTGCATGAAATACAAACCAAAGCACAAGTAGACATATACACTTAAACATTTTTCACAACAACCTTCACAATAGCAAAAGATGGAGACAGCCTAAGCACCATCAATGGAATAATGGATAAACAAACTTTGATACATACACATAATGGAATATTATGCTACCTTGGAGAATAACAATGAAGCTGCAAACCACCACATAACATGGATAAAACTTGAGAACATTATGTTGAGTGAAATTAGTCTGTCACACAAGGACAAATATTCATAAGACTATTACATAAAAGCTTAAGGGAAAAAAAAACGTCTATACTAAGAGAACAAAATGGTAATCTATTTGGTATTCAGCAGGCTGTTCACCTGGGAGTCCTCAAGGCAAGCCATCAGGCCCTTCAGGACAAACCCCCTTCCAAGACTGAAACTCAAAGGGAACAAAACATAAACAGGCTATAAGCTCGCTGGTGATTACCTTGTTCTACTTGTGAGTGGAAGTGGGGGAAAGGCAGCAAGAAAGACATGGGTTGAATTCAACCATGATCCATAGACAACCACTGACTTTGAGATGAGAGAGAAAAGTGTAGGGAGACTGGAGAATTCCTGATCCTATGCACACTGACTTAGCCACTGAGGATTACTTCTAAGTGTGAAGTGCCCAACTGATCTGAAGTGGGGGAGAGCATGCAAGCATGTCCAAACTTGTGGATAATACCCATTTGACCTAACTTGGATGGCTTGTTTATCAGAATTCCACTAGAGGAAGCTAAACATTGTCACCAAAAATGGGGGGATATAAAGGCATGAACTAGATGGCTTACAAATTTTCAAGATTGTGCTTAGTTTCAGAGAGAACGGGGAGGGTAGTATTCCCAATGAACAGTTTTCCTTTTGTCTAGATGTGGTTGGCAAAAGGAGATGGATGAGGGCAGGGATAGGATTCTTTTGATTCAATAATGAGTAATTATTATAATGACTAAGGAGCTCTGGTAGCATAGTGGTTACAAATCGGGCTGTGAGCCTTAAGGTCAGCGGTTCGAAACT
>NW_006408613.1:6136054-6137207 GCF_000296735.1 Chrysochloris asiatica | reverse complement strand
AAATTCAGGTGGGATAAATTCAAGGTCATATTTTGGCTCTCGTGGGCTTGTTTTCATTTTCTTCAGCTTCAGTTTGAATTTGCATATCAGTAATTGATCGTCTGTTCCAAAGTCTGCCCCTGGCCTTATTTTCATTGATGATATGGAGCTTTTCCATCTTCTCTTTTCACAGATGTAGTCAGTTTGATTTCTATGTGTTCCATCTGGCGAGGTCCATGTATATAGTTGTCTTTTATGCTGTCTAAAAAAGGTATTTGAAATAAACAAATCATTGGTTTTTCAGAAATCTGTCATTTGTTCTCCAGCATCATTTCTATCACAGGAAGGATTAGTAGTTTGAAAATATGGCCTTGGTGATAGAAATGATGTTGCAGATTTCATGATATAATTCTGCAAAACCAATGATTGTTCATCTCAAATACCTTTTTAAAAAAGCATAAGAGACAACTATATACAAGGACCTCACCAGATGGAATACACAGAAATCAAATTGACTACATTGTGGAAAGAGACGGTGGAAAGGTTCCATATCATCAGCCAAAAGTAAGCCAGGACAGATTGTGTAACAGACCATCAGTTGCTCATATGCAAATTCACACTGAAGCTGAAGAAAATGAAAACAAGTCCATGAGAGCCAAAATATGACCTTAAATATATCCCACATGGATTTAGAAACATGAAGAACAGATTTGATACATTAGCCACTAAAGACTGAAGACCACAAGAACTGTGGGATGATATCTAGAACATCATACAGGAAGAAAGCAAAAAGTAATTAAGAAGACAAGAAAGAAAGAAAGAAAGAAAGAAAGAAAGAAAGAAAGAAAGAAAGAAAGAAAGAAAAGATCAAAATGACTGTCAGAAGAGACTCTGAAACTTCTCTCCCACATAGAGATGCTAAAACAAAAGGAACAAATGAGAAGGCACAAGAGCTGAACAGAACATTTCAAAAATCAGCTTGAGAATACACAGTTTAATATTATAATTAAATGTGCAAATATCTATGGTTAGAAAACCAAAAGGGAATAACATATTCAGCCTTTCTCAAGCTGTGAGAACTGAAGGAAAAATTCAAGTCTCAACTTTAATTACTGAAGGATTCTCTGGGCAAATTATTGAATGATGCAGAAAGCAACAAAAGAAGCTGAATACA
>NW_006408613.1:6131087-6135124 GCF_000296735.1 Chrysochloris asiatica | reverse complement strand
AACATTCTTAGCAATGGAGAAAAGATTGAAGTTGTCAAAGAGTTCATTTTTCTTGGATCCACTATTAACACTCATGGAAGCAGCTGTCAAGAAATCAAACAATGTATTGCATTAGGCAAATCTGCTGCACAAAACCTTTTTAAAGTGTTGAAGAGCTAAGATGTCAGCTTGAGGACTAGGGTGTGCCTCACCCAAGCCATAGTATTTTCAATAACCGCATATGCATGCGAAAGTTGGACAGTGAATAAGGAAGACCATAGAATAATTGATGCATTTGTGTTAGCATTGGAGAAGAATATTGAAAGTACCGTGGACTGCCAGAAGAACAAACAGATCTGTGTTGGAAGATGTACAGCCAGAGTGTTCTTTCTAGGCCAGGCTGGCAAGACTTTGTCTGTCATACTTCAGACATATTGTCAGGAGGGACCAGTCCCTCGATAAGGATATCATGTTTGGTAAAGTGGAAGGTCTGATAAAAAGCGGAAGACATCCAGAGAGATGGATTGGCAAGATGGCAACATCAATGTGCTCAAGCATGGCAACAATTGTGAGGTTGGCCCAGGACCAGGCAGTGCTTTGTTCTGTTGTATATAGAGTCAGTACCGACCCAATAGCACCTAACAACAACAATACTTCTTTACTATAAATGTGTGTCTAATTTTGCAAGAAGTTCTTGTGTGTTTCTTTAGGATAAACACTGGACTGCTAAGTACAAGGTCAGTGGTTCAAACTCGCCAGTTACACCTTGGAATCCCTATATTTTCAGAATTATCTTGATGGCACTTAGTCATAATAGCACCAAGTATTTGCAAGCATAAACAGATAAACAAAGGCTTAGATGGAAGTAATCAGTTTCAACTATCTGACAGTATATCAACCAAATTCTGAGGACTTACACATTTTAACACCAAGCACAATTCAAGCATTTGAAGGAAACGGTGCATGAAGAATTCAAATAATTTCACCAAGCGCACCCAATCATCAAGTGGTTAGTACAGAAAAAGTTCTGTATTAATGCTACTTACTTTTTAAGTCTTGGTAGCTTAATGTTTTATTTTTCTTTTTGGAAATGAAGATAATTCCCTAAAATGGTGAAAGGAAAATAGTATACTGAGTGATTAATTTTTTATAAATGCTTATCACAGGAAAACCTTATTGACTGCTTAAGAGTTTCAGATTTTCTTTTATCCCAGGCATATTAGAGGACTGCACTTTTTACATTTTTAAGTTAAGAAAGATCTTATGAATTGATATGATCAATGAAATGCAGATGTCAGCAACATTTGCTATTTCCTTGTGAAGGCATTTAACTGTAGGCACTAAATACTCCAACAGCTCTTCCATTATGGGTCTGATCTGAAAAACATATGTTGTTCTAGAGTTGTCATAAGATTGAAGCTTTCTGGGATACTGAACTAACCCACAGTGGAAAGTTTTCCTAAAAACAATTGCCTATAATTACCTGAGGAGCTCTGGCAGTTCATTGTTTAAGTATTGGTCTGCTAACTGCAATTTGTTGTTGTCATTGCTAAGTGTCATTTAGTTGGTTCTGACCTACAGTGACCCTATATAGGGTTTCCAAGGAGCAGCTGGTGAGCTTGAACTGCTGACCTTGTGGTTCAAAGCAACTTTTCAGACAAGCACATTAACCCACAGTGCCACAGGTTGTTTAAATTCACTGGTCACTTCCCAAGAGAGAGACTATTCTGTCCACTCCCAGGAAGATTTACAGTCTTGGAAACTATTAGGAAAATATCTACTCTGTTATATGAGATTGTTATGAATCAGAATCAACTTGTTGGTTATGAAAACAGAGGTAGACTCATATGAGTGAAAAGTACATTTGGGTTAACTTATCCGATTATTAAGGAGCTCTGGTAGCGTAGTGGTTACAAATCGGGGTGCGAACCGCAGCAGTTCGAAACTGCCAGTCGTTCCGCGGGAGAAAGATGAGGCTTTCTGCTCCCGTAAACATTTACAGCCTCAGAAACCCTGTTCAGGGTAGCTATGGGTCGGAATCGACTCGATGGCACTTAACAACAGCAACAATCCTATTATTATTTGGGGCTTGTTTGTTATGGCCACATGACTTATTCTATCCATTCTGCAATATATATCATAAATGACATGTTTGTGTGTTTATCGTATTTGTTTTTACACTTTCTATTTTATAGGAAAACAATAGACATTTATACCTTTCTGACAAATCTTCTGAAAGAACATTTCTTGTTGTCATTGCTGTGGTTAAGTGCCATTGAGTCAATTCCAAATCACAGTGACCCTGTGTATGGTTTCCAAGGAGCAGCTAATGGGATTTGAACAACCAACGTTGCAATTAGCAGTCCAGTGTTTACCTTACAGCACCACACCATGACTCTGAAATCATCTTACTGTGTGATAAAATATAACTAAAGTAATTTATTGATGAGATTGTTTAACACTTTATAGCATATTAACTGCTTTTATTTTTCAGTTCATGCATGAAAAAAAAACCCTGCTCGTTTTCCACTAGAGTTTTGAGTTACTTAAAGATGTTGGATGAAAACATGATCACAGAAAACAAATAGGTGTTTGAATGCATAAATAATCAAAGCAGAGCATAAGTCACCTTGTTTTTGAAAATTGGAAATTTAAGTCCTCTCTTAGTAATTCTCTTGTGTGTTTTTTGTTATTTAAAAATATTTAGAAATGATTTTATTTTGATGAAATTCACATACCATATGATTCTTACATGTAATGTGTAAATTCAATATTTTACTATATTTTGTATATTGATATACATAACAATTATTCCAGTAGCCTTTAGTATAATTTCATAACCTCAAAAAGAATCACATAAATTTTAGCTACTTCCTATAAATTAGTTATTTCTGATGAGGTGATTCTGACTCACAATAACTCCCTGTGTTTCATAGTAGAACTGTGCATTACAAGGTTTTAAATGGTTGTGACCTTTAGTAAGCAGAGTATCAGGACATTATTATAAAGATACTCTAGGATGGATTTGAACAGTCAACCTTTTGGTTAATAACACAGATCTCAGCTATTTTTGCCATATCCATGGATACTGTTGCCTTCTAGGCACCTCATATATCCTTCCAGTATTAAACAACAACCAAAAATTGTGGAATGACATCATACAGGTAGAGAGCAAAAGGTCATTAGAAAAACAAGAGGGAAAAGATCAAGATGCATGTCAATAAGAGACTCTGAAACTTGATCTTGAACATAGAGTAATAAAAGTAAATAGACTAAATGATGAAATAAAAGACCTGTATAGAAAATCCCAAGGGGCAGGTTCCCAAGATAAAGTAATGTATAATAATCAAATGTGCAAAGACCTGGAATAAAAAAAAACAAAAGTGAAGAATACTCTCAGCATTTTATAAGCTTAAAGACCTGAAGAAAAGAAAAAAACAAAAAATAAGCCAAGGATTTTATCCACAAAATATTAAACAATTCAAGAAGCATCAAAAGATGTAAGAAGTATTGGTTGATGTTCAACTATATCAGGAAGTGGCAAATGGAACTGATGTAATTGTAGGGAGACAACCAAGCTGCACTGAAGGTATTTGTATAAAACAAAACTCCAGGAGTTGAAGGAATACCAATTGAAATGCTTTCAACAATTTATGCAACACTGGAAGTACTCACTATTGTTGTTGTTAAGTGCCATCGAGTCGATTTCGGCCAACAGCGACCCCGCATAAGGTTTCTGAGGAGTGGCTGATGAGCTTGAACTGCCTACCTTGCAGTTCAAACCAGTTTTGCAGTCCAACATATTAACCCATTGTACCACACCAGGATTCCTTACATTAGTCTATACCAAATAATTTGAAAGAGAGCAACCTGGCCAAGCAATTTGATGAAATCCATTCCAAAGAAAGGTGACTCAACAGAATGAAGAAATAATTGAACAATGTCATAAATATCACTCAAAAGTAAAATTTTACTTAAGACAATCCAAATATGAATGTAGCAGCGCATTGACAGGGAGCTGCTAGAAATTCAAACTGGATTAAGAGGATATGGAATGA
>NW_006408613.1:6121988-6130392 GCF_000296735.1 Chrysochloris asiatica | reverse complement strand
GAAGACTCTTAGCAGGATGGATTGGCACAGTGGCAGTAGCAATGGACTCAAGTATAACAGTGACTGTGAGGTTGGCGCAAGACCGGGCAGTGTCCCATTCTGTTGTGCACAAGATCATGTGAGTAGGAACTGTCTCAATGGTACCTAACAATAACAACTCAAGCTGTATTCTAAACAAATAGAGAAACTAGGTTAATTGAAGAAAATGTGTCATCATGATAAAGTTAGTTTCTTTAGCAACCTGCAATAAAGAGATGACACAAACTTACTGTTTAGAATTAAAAGAAATTGAAGCACTTGTTGAAAGAAGTAAAGTAATACAGCCTTTAGTATGGATTACAAATCAATATAGAGAAAACAAAAATCTTCATCATAGTATCAGGATAAATGAAGAAAAAAATTGAAGTTATCAAGGAATTAATTTTACTTGGACCCACAGACAATACTGATGAAAGAAGCGATCACGAAATCAAATGGCACATTGTATTGGCCAAATCTGATGCAAAAGACTGCTTTAAAGTGTAAACAAGTAAAGATACACTTTGAAGACTAAGTTGTATTTGACTCAAGTAAAGATATATTCAAAAGTCTAATATGCATGTGAATGCAGGACAAAGAATAAGAAAGACAGGAGGAGGGTTGATACATTTGACTTTTAGTGCTGGAAAAAACATTGAAAATAACATGGACTTGCAGAAGAACAAATATATCTGTCTTTGAAGAAGTATAGACAGAATACTATGTAAAAGTGAGACTGTTGAAACTTTGTCTCAGATATTTGAACATATTATCAGGAGTGATCCATTCCTGAAAAATGACATCAAGCTTTCTAATGCATAGGGTCATAGGAAAAGTGAAAGATCCACAATGGATTGGACTGACATAGTGTAATCAACAACAAACTCATACATAACAATGAATGTGAGGATGGTCCAGGACCAGGTAGTGTTGCCTTCTGCTAGATGCAGGATTGTTATCACTCAGAGCTAGCTTTATAGCAACTCACAACATAAAACTTGTTTATGAGATGTTATGAAATTTTTTTTAGATTCCATATGATTTACTCATTATAGAATACTGTGGTTTGTGAATAAAAAGGGTTTCATTTTTCCTTTTCAATATCTATGCTTTAATTTCTTTTTCATGCCTTTTTGCACTGACTATAACCTCCATTACAATCTTGAACACAGTGAGCGTGGACAACTTTAAGTGCTATCTAATTTTGGGGAGAAAAGAGTTTTTCAATATGAAGTATGAGTTTCCTAGATCTTTTTGTGTTGATATGGCCCCTCCCTTATTCCAATAGAAAAGGGAGACCCTGTGGGTTTTGCATACTCTATTACCCAGTCCTGTTGCTTTCTCATTGCATAGTAATATATTGAAAAATATAATATTTTTCAAAACTTCATTATGAATCGAGGAGACACTGGTAAGTGCCTATGCTCATTTTTTTTCTTTACTACATTAAACTTTTTCTTTGGTTGTTGATTTGTTGTTGTCGTCAAGTGCCATTGAGTCAGTTCCAGCTCATAGCTACACTGTATACGGTTTCTGAGGAGAAGATGGCAGGTATGAATATCTGACCTGCAGGTTTTCAGTACAGTGTTTTATTAACATTTTTTTTTAAATGTGATCATCTTGTCATCTGCATATGTTTCCATGATCTAATTCATAATGTCCTATAAAAATATGATATTACAAGTAATATCAATTTAACAAAGACTTACCAAAGATTTCCTTCATAAGGAAAAATATCAATCACTGAACAGTGGTTAAAGTATTGAGAATGTGCATATTTATATGGTTTTTCTAATCAACATTAGTGTATTAAACACTCCAATATATTTTGACTAGTGCATATAGCACAACTAAACAAACAAACAAACAAAATTTTCATTACCATCAAGTCACTACCAATAAGATAGAGTAGAATTTCCCTATAGGGTTTCCACGGCTGTAAATCTTTATGGAAGCAGACTGCCACATATGTTTGCCATGAAGTTCGTCAATCTCCAGCCTTTCAGTTAGCATTTTAGTATTTAAATATTGCATAGCCAGTGCTAATCTTTAAACAGTGCACAGATTCACTGCCATGAAGTCACTTCTGAATCATAGCAACCCTATACAGTGTTTCCAAGACTAACTCTTTACAGGAGCAGAGAACCTTACCCTTTTCCAACATTGTTGTTGGTAGTTTTGAACCATGGACCTTGTAGATAGCAGTACTATGCCTAACCTCCTATGTCACCAGAACTCCTTAGAATAGTGCATTGTTGTTCCGACTCATAGCGACCCTGTATGGTTCAAACTGACCTTATAGTCCAGTACATTTGCCCACACTGCCACACCAGGACTCCAGAATAGTACATTTGTTGTTGTTGTTGTGAAGTGCCATTGAGATGGTCCCTACCCATAGCGACCCTGTATAGGGTTTCTGAGGAGCATCTGGTGAGCTTGAACTGTCGACCTTGCAGTTCAAACAGTTTTGCAGTCTGGCGCATTAACCCACAGCACAAAATGTATTCTGGGATAGTGGTGGTGGCAGTAGTTGTGTACTGTTGAGAATAGTGCATAGAATTCTAATATTTTCAAATTGAGAATGTTTGTTTTTAATTTCTATTCCATATTAGGATGGCTTTTTCCATTTTCTTTCAATAGCAGGATTCTTTGCAGATGTGTGCTACATCAGAGCTCTATCAGGACTTAAAGATTGCATCATGTTGCTTTAGGTGGATTTATCTGTTTAGTGTTAAGAATAGGCATCTACTACTGTTTGCATCTGGCACAGTAAAACTCGTAGGTTTTCAGGTAAATTCTTTGTTTTGTTGCTTTAAGACCATCCCAACTGTCTCTAAACATAGGTTCCTAGCTTTCAGCCCTTTTCTCCACAGTACACATAAGATTCAGCTGTGTTGTCAAAATGTGAGTTATTTAAATCTTCACTCTTTTTTTTTCATTGATTACATAAGCAATTTAAATATGATTTTCTTTCTCTATGCATATCTTATTTATAACTAATATACATGCTTTTAAATACATAGTATGCTTTTATTTTGAATATATTCTAGATGTCTTATAAATTTATATGAGTATTCAATGGAGGTTTATGGTTATATGAAGAGTATTAGGATTGTATATTGGCCCATCACATTTTCATTGAAATGTTCTAAGAAAGTATCCTCAAATAGCAAATTGGCACTTAGAAGGAATTTCAATATCATATCTACTACCTAGTTCGAAAAAAATGAATTTTCAATCTTCTGGTGTGAAAGGTATTTGGAGATGAGCGATGAAAAAATGAAAACAAATGTGTCACATGTTGTCTGAACTCAGAAGGCATTTTGATTAATGCACATCTATTTAAAAAATATTCAAAAAACACAAATTAAACTTCACGAAATGCTTCTATTTTCATGTGCTACAATAGAGATAGACTTATTCATGTGGAAACCTAAATTTCTGAAAATACGTGGTTGCTTTAGAGAGGTGAGGAGAAAGGGTTGCTTTGTTAGTTTGTGAGTAGAAATTACCTATTTTCTATAACCAGAACCAAGCACGTTTCCTTGAATAAATGTGCAGAATAAAATGCTTAATTCCTTGTTGTTGTTGATAAATTTGATTGAAACGAAGGAGAAGCCATTCTTCTTTTTAAATTTTTTGTCATAAAAATATTCATGTTTTTAATAAAAGTCTCTGGATGCCCTACATTTACAACATGTTCTTGCACTGAATCACAACAACTAAGTAATATGAAAATAACAAAATTGTCTCATGGCATTGAGAGGAAGAGACTGTTACAATAACTTCATATAATAGATGGCTTCCTCTTTATAGTATTAAAGAGGTCTTGTCAAGATACATGCTTTATGCAAGAAAGTATATTGTAACATATTTTAAGCTGTAAAAAAATTCCTTGTGGCATTCAGTTTTCCTGTCAATAGGATGTAAGGAACCCTGGTGGTACTGTAGGTTAGGTGTTGCACTGCTAACTACAATGTCAGCGTTTCAAACCCATGTGGCAATGTAAGATAAAGCACTGGACTCAATGGTTGGCTTGAACCTAAAGGTTGGTGGTTCAAACCCACCAGCTGCTCCTAGGAAGCCTTATAGAGGGTCACTATGAATCAGAATCAACTAGGCAGCATTCAACAACAACAACATCTGCTCTGCAGGAGAAAGATGTTCCCATAAAGATTTAAAAATCTCTGCAATACCTATATAAGATTGTATAGGGTTGTTAGGAGTATAAAAATTGAGTATAAAAGAAATATACAGAGAAATTGTGAAAGACGGTTTAAAAGAGTAGAAGAAATGAAGACACCTAGTTAAATTCAGTCTGTACTTGTTTAATGCACATATTTCTGAATATACCTGTCGTATAGTGCCTCTTAGATAAATACTTTTTGTTAAGTTCTGTTGAGTCGGTTCCTAGTCATAGTGAATGACCCTGTGTTGGATTTATGAAACTTCAAATCTTTGTGGGAGCAAAAAGCTTCCCCACAAATCTGCGGGCAGGTTTGAATGGCAGGTTGTATAAAATCTCCTGAGTGGAGATTCCTGGGAGTATCTTGGAGTACAAGTGTCTGGGATAATCTTAAAAAGTGGACCCAAAAGATAATTCCCAGATAAGAAATTTAAGTAAAGAATCAGGTAAATAGTGCAAACAAAAATGTAAATACATCTGATTAGTTGAGATGATAAAAAAAGGGAGAGATGGGACAAAACCATGATATATAAAAATGGAGTCAGTTTTCACACTTTTCCCACCAGGATGGTCTCATATTTCTTCCAGTCTCTGTTTCCACCAATTGCTTTCTCTAAGTTCTCTTAATGCACAAAACATTCTAAATGGATCAAATGTAGCCTGCTGCTGTTGCTACTATTGCTGCTGCTGTGCCCTCAAATCTATTATGATTCATAGTGACCTTGTATCGTGTTTCAGAAGCTGAAAATCTTTACCAGAACAGAAAGCCTGATCATTCTCCAGAAGAGGACCTGGTGGATTCGAATTTCTAATCATGATTTAGCAGCTAAATGTGCAACCCTTTGTTACCAGTGCTTCTTAAAAACTTATTGTGTGATGGTGATGGTAGTGGTGTACCACTGAATCAGTTCTGTAGCAACTATACATAGCATTTCAAGAAATTCAACCCATGGTTAATTTACTGGTGGGTGGTGTTAAGTGCCATTGACAACAAACGTTGCAGTTCAAACTGATGTTGCAGTCCAGCACATTAACCCACAGCCCCACACCAGAACTCCATAATTTACTGGGTAGCCCAACCTAATATCTAAGTAACATTTGTAAAAAAAAAAAAAATTAACATTCCTCCTGTAACATAGATTGTGCATAGTGAAGGTGATATAACACTGAACCATTAAGCAAGATTTAATTCAAATGCTTTCATCCCTTAACTTTTGGGTGGTCATAAGGATATCACTTAATTTCACCTTTAAAACACAACTCTACTGCTATGTCAATGCACCAACTTTTCTGCTTAATTTAGAAAATAAAATACTAAAAGAAGAGATGTAAGAAAATACCCTTAAATAGATTTCTCCAGCATTAGTTCATTTTCAGTAAAAAAATGTTCATATAAATCTAAAGAGATTATATTTATTGTAAATGTTATTAAGTGCTTTCATGGCATTTCCAATGCATAGTGACTCTGTACAGGGTTACCGAGAAGTGACTAGTAGGAATGATCCATAGACCTTGAGGTTAGCAGTTCAGTGCTTATCTTACAGCACAACACCAGTACTCTTTATTATATAATCAGAGATCCTTAAGTATCTTGTAAACTAGGAATATTTCATTTCTATATACTAATGATCAAGTTAACAGATAAATGTTAAGTTCTACTACATTGTTAATCTTATAGTCCTTCTTATATACAGCAAAAAAAAAGAAAAAAGAGCACTTATGTATATATACATATGATCTATCTATCATCTATCTATCTATCTATCTATCTATCTATCTATCTATCTATCTATCTATCTATCTATCTATCTATCTATCATATAAAAACCCCTGGTGGCATAATGTATTACCCAATGGACTGCTAACCACAAGGTAGGCATATTGAACCCACTAGTTGCTCTGTGGGAGAAAGATGAGGTCACCTGTTCTCACAAAGAAGCAGTTCTACTATGCCCTATGGTATCACTATGAGTTGTAATCTTCTTCATGGCAGAGGGAAGCAATGGCAGTTGTTGCTAGGTGCCATGAAGTTGGTTCCAACTTATAGCAACCCTATGCACAACAGAGTGAAACATTCCTGATCTGCACCATCCTCACTATTATTGCTTTGTTTTTTTTTTCTAATTTTAATTTCTCAATAAAGACTTTAATATGTATACAAAGATATTCCTCACAAAAATGTATATCATAGTATGACTATATTAGCAAAAATATTTCTGAAAGTTAAATGAACAAGGACAAAAGATTAAAGAAACTACAACAATTTGGTTTGCTACAATGTTATTTAGGTGCTAAAATTTAAAAAAATATTTTAATATTTTTAACATGGGAGGAGCTGTCCAGTTTTACCAGTTTGTGTAAAAGCAGGTTGTATATAAGTACATGTCAAGTTTTTGGCAAAAATAAACAAATATGAAAAATACTTGCTTATGAGAGTAGAACCTTATTATAAAAATAGAATTTCTTTTTCCTTTCTTTCCAAAATTTCATTAAATGATCATATACTTCTTTATAAATAAATAAATAATATTTTTGTTGTTATTGTTAGGTGCCATTGAGTTGGTACTGATTAATAGTGACCTTATGCACAACAGAATGAAACACTGGTCCTGAGACAACCTCACAATTGTTGCTACACTTGAGTCCATTGATGCTGCAATTTTTGCCAGGCCATCTCACTAGGGGTCTTCCTTTTTTTTTCTGACCCTCCACCTTGCCAAACATGATATCCTTCCCAAGTGACTGGTCCCTCCTGACACTATGTCCAAAGTATGAGAGACAAAGTTTGTCCACCCTGGTCTCCAAGGAGCACTCTGATTACACTTCTTCCAACACAGATCTGTTTGTTCTTTTGGCAGTGCATGGCACTTTCAGTATTCCCTCCAACACCATGAATCAAATGCATCAATTCTTCTACAGTTTTCCTTACTCACTGTCCAACTTTTGCAGACGTATGAGGTTATTGAAAATATCATGGCTTGGGTCAGGCACACCTTAGTCCTCAAGCTGACATCTTTGTTCTTCAACACTTTAAAAAGGTCTAGTGTAAGACCAAAAGTGGAATCCTGAACAGCATCCAGAATCTTCTGAGGGGAAATTTCCACTTGAAAGGACAAGCAAACCAGCCTGGAGTGGCCAGAAGAACAAAAGATACTTCCTGAAAGAAAGATCAACAGGAAAAATATAAAACAATATAGGCAGACTGACTGATTACTACAAGAACAAACAATTGGCTCACCCAGGACACATCAAGGCAAGGGGTCACGTCTCCCTCAGGCCAAACCCCCTTCCAAGACTAAGACTCAATGGGGATATACACTCTGATTGGTGACCATGTTCATCACCGATAAAGGGAAGTGTGAGAAAAGCAGCAATGAAGCTGCAAGCTAAGCCCTACAATGCTCAATAGACTCCTGTGAACCTGGATGGAGACCTGGTTGACCAACAGTGTGGCAAGTCCAGGGCACTCTTGGACCCAGAGTCAACGACATAGCTACAGAGTACTAGAGTGGAGAGAGAAGCATCATGATAAGAAAAGAGGGCACATGCATAAATACACCCACACTTGCAGATAATACCCACTTGACCTGGCTTCAATGACTGGATGACCAGAACTCAACCAGAAGAAGAAATAAGATGAAAAAAAGAATAATCTGATACAATTTGATGAACTTGACCTACACCTATGGAAGCAATAGCTCGAAAGACGGAACAAATCTTCACAGCGAGAATCATTCCCATCCCATATGCACAAGGAGAGGACAGGGATGGGCAACTTGGACATTGGTTACCCAGAATGGGGAGTGGGGAGGGCTACAGAGGCAAGAAGTGACCGGCTTACAAATTTTCAAAAGGGAATCTAGATCCAGAGGGCATGGAGCAAGGTAGAATTTCCACTGAGTAGTATCCATTCTGTCTTGTCAGGGCTGAAGAAAGCAGATGTGAATAGGTCTCTTTCGATACAATAGCAAATAATTGTTATTAGGACTGATTGTAACAGCTGGAAATGTAAAGGTAGACATTTTGTTGCAAATGGAGGGGAGTGATTAACTTTGCAGTCTAGGAGCTGAAGTCCCTGGGACCATAAAGGGAGAAGAGCGGAGAACGGAAACCTACCTTGAGAAGCAGTAATGTCAGGGATGAAGGCAGAGATGATGGTGTGGGGAGATGGAGTGGCTGGCGACTTTGGACCCAGAAAGG
>NW_006408613.1:6118087-6120960 GCF_000296735.1 Chrysochloris asiatica | reverse complement strand
TAAAGGTCTTGTTTCAGTCTTTCGCATATCGCTTTCTGTTTCTGCCAGCACAATCTGTTGAAGAGACCATCTCCTCCCCATGCAATACACTTAGGTACTTTGTCGAAAATCAATTGACTGTATGTGGGTAGGTTAATTTCTGGATTCTCAATTCTTTTCCATTGATCAACATGTCTTTCATGATATCAGTACCAGGCTGTTTTGACCACTGTAGCCGTATAGTAAATTTTAAAATCAGGGAGTGAGAGGCTTCCACCCTTTCTTCTTCTTATGCAGAGCTTTGCGTATCTTTTTCCTTTCTATAAAGTTTGTAATTGTGTTTTCCATCTCTTTGAAGGATGTCATTAGAATTTGGATTGGGATTGCATTATATGCGTAAATTGCTTTGGGCAGTACTCACATTTTCACAATGTTAAGTCTTCCTATCCAGGAGCAAGGCATATACTTCCATTTCTGTGGGCCTCTTTTGGTTTCTTGTAGTAGTGTTTATAGTTTTCTTTGTGTAGGTCCTTTGTTTATCTGTTTACATTTATTCCTAGATATTTCATCCTTTGAGTGTTATTGTACATGGTATTGTTTTCCTAATGTCCTTTTCTCTCGTTATTGGTATAGAGGAATCCAACTGATTTTTTGTATGTTGATCTTATATACTGCCACTTTGCTGAATCCTCTAATGAGGTCTAGTAGCTTTTTCACTGAGTCTTGAGGTTTTCTATGTATAGGATCATATCATCTGTACATGGAGAGACTTTTATTTCCTCTTTGCCAATTTGGATGCCCTTGATTTCCCTATCTTGCTGTATAACTCTGGCTAAGACTTTGAGCACAATATTAAATAGGACTGGTGACAAAGGACATCCTTGTCTGGTTCCTGTTCACAGAGGGAAGGCTTTCAGTTTATCTCCATTGAGAGTAATGTAAGCTGTTTGTTTTGAATATATGCTCTTGATTATGTTGAGCAATTTCCCTTCCATCGTTGAGTGTTTTTTAACAGGAATGGATGTTGGATTTTGTCAAATGCCTTTTCTGCATCAATTGTGATGATCATATGGTTAGTTTCCTTTTTCTTGCTTATATGGTGGATTATACTGATTGTTTTTTTAATGTTGAACCATTCTTGCATCCCTGATATGAATCCAACTTGGTCATGATGTATTATTATTTTATTATTATTTGTTCCTGGATTATGTTGGCAGGATTTTGTTGAGAATTTTTGCATCTATGTTCATGAGGGATATTGGTCTGTAATTTTGTTCCTAGGTGAAGTCCTTCCCTGGTTTTGGTATGAAGGTTATGCTTGGTTCAAAAAACGTATTAGGAAAATTTCCATCCTCCTCTATATTCTGGAATAATTTGAGTAGAATTGGTGACAACTCTTCTGTGCATGTCCGGTAGAACTCACTAGTGAAGCCATTTGAATCTGAACTTCTTTTGGTTGGGAATTTTTTGATGACCTGATTAATTTCTTCTATTGTTATGGGTCTGTTCAAGTCTTGTACTTCACTCTGTGTGAGTATAGGTAGGTCATGTTTTTCTAAAAATGTATCCATTTCTTCTAAATTAAATTTGTTGGAGTACAACTCTTCATAGTATTCTGTTATTATCCTTTTGATTTCCTTTGGTTTCTTTTTGACATTGTCCATGTGTTTTCTAATGTGTGTTATTTGTGTCTTCTCCCTCTTTTCTTTTGTTAGGTGTGCCACTGGTTTGTCCATTTTATTAATCCTTTCAAAGAACCAGCTAAGATTCTTTCTATAGTTTTTCGGTTTTCTATCTCATTTATTTCTGCTCTGATCTTTATTATTTCTTGTCTTTTGGTGACTAAAGATTCCCTCTGTTGGTCTGTTTCCAGTTGCTGGAAATATTGCATTAATGTGGTAATTTTGATCCTTTATTCTTTTTGGATGTGCATATTTATCACAATAAATTGTCCTCTCAGCACCGCTTTCGCTGTGTCCCAAAGATTTTCCTATGTTGTATTTTCATTCTCGTTTTCTTCTAGGAACTTTCTTGTTTCACGTTTAATTTCTTCTATTATACAGTTGCTCTTCAACAGGGTGTTATTCAGTCTCCATGTATTAAACTTTATTTCCTTGGTCTTCTTATTGTTGATTTCTTATTTTATGGCATTGTGGTCTGAAAAGATGTTTTGTAATATTTTGATGTTTGTAAATTCCTAGAGGATTGCTTTGTGACCTAATACATGGTCAATTCTGGAGAATGTTCCATGTGCACTTAAAAAGAGTGTATATTGTGCTGTTATTGAATTGAGTGCTCTGTACACGTCTATGAGGTCAGGTTGGTTGATTGTGCTGTTTAGTTCCTCTGTAGCTTTGTCTAGTTTCTTTCTGGTTGTTGTATCCCTTTTTGAAGGTGGCATATTAAAACCCCCCTCTATAATTGTAACTTTATCTATTTCTTTCTCAATCCTAGTAGGGTTTGCTTTATATATTTGGTGCTCTTTCATTTAGAGCGAAAATGTTAGTTATGGTTATGTCATCTTGGTTAATTGACCCATTAATCGAGATAGTGTCCTTCTTTATCTCTTATGCTGTTTTTTTTCTTAAAGTTTATTTTATGAGAGATTAATATTGCTACTCCTGCTTGTTTTTCATTGTTGGTATGTTGGTAAATTTTTTCCATCCTTTAACTTTTAGTCTGTTTTTCTCTTTGTGTGCAAGGTGTGTCTCTTACAGGCAACATATTGAAGGGTTTTGTTTGCTTATCCATTCAGCCACTCTCTGTTTCTTCATTGGTGCATTTAACCCATTGACATTCATTGTAATTATCAGTAGGTATGGATTAACTGCTGTCATTATGTTAATTTTTTTGTGGTGCTATTTGTTCCTTTGTTCTGCATGCCTTCTTGTGTT
>NW_006408613.1:6108014-6117596 GCF_000296735.1 Chrysochloris asiatica | reverse complement strand
GGAGCAGCTGGTAGTTTCGAACCGCTGACCTTAAGGTTCGCAGCCCGATTCGTAACCACTACGCTTTTAGCTTAGGGCAGGGAAACAGACAAAATGGAGTTTGAGGGAGGGGAGAGGGAAGAACGGAAGGTATTGTAACATTGTAACAGTTACCCTATAATCTGTTGAGTTTTCTCTGCGTTTAAGACAGTCTATTGTATCCTGCCATCTACTTGACCTCCTCACCACCTGGATCTCTGTTCCTATATTTTTTCCTTCTTTGACATTGTTACTATTTTGATCTTTGGTTTGCCTCACAGGTTCTCTGAATTCATTGGTGTAATTTTGTTCCACTCTGAACTCTGCTATCCATCGACCAAGTTCCAGGTGGTGTTGCCACATCTGTCAGTTTCTGGTTGTTATCTGTTCTTGCTGGTTTTCATTCCAATTAACTCCTTAAGGAGCTCTGGTAGCGTAGTGGTTACGAATCGGGCTGCGAACCTTAAGGTCAGCGGTTTGAAACTACCAGCCGCTCCATGGGAGAAAGATGAGGCTTTCTACTCCCGTAAAGATTTACACCCTCAGAAACCCTATACAGGGTCACTATGGGTCAGAACCAACTCAATGGCACTTAACAACAACAACAGGATGTTTTGAAATGCTGGATTGGCTTTAAGAAAATCTCTTAGCTTTTATTTATCCTGAAATGTTTTGATTACATCATCATATTTTATTGACACTTTTGCTAGATAGACAATTCTTGGTTGGCAGTGTTTTACTTTTAGGGTTTTATATATATCTCCCCGTTGCCTTCTTGCCTACATGGTTTGTGCTGAATAGTGAGAACTTAATCTTATTTGCTTATCTTTGTAGGTAATATTTTTCTTTTCCCAGACTGCTTTTAGGAGTTTCTCCTTTTTTTTTTTTTCAATTTTGGAGTGCTTGATTATGATATGTCTCGCAGATTTTCTTTTGAGGTCTAGCCTTCCTGGGGTTCTTTCAGCTTCTTGTTTGTTTATCTTATGGTCCTTCAAGATTTTAGGAGAATTTTCTTCCAGAAGCTCTTCAACTATCTTTTCTTTGTACTTCTATGATTCTTCCTGTTCTGGAATGCCAATAATTCTTAAGTTATTCCTCTTCATGTTATCCATCATGAATCTTAGACTCTCTTCAGATTTTTTAATCCTTTTTTTTAGCTTGCTCTTCTATTTTAGCAGTATTGAGAAATGTGTATTACAGCTCGCTGGTTCTGACTTCTATCTCTTCCATTCTACTCTTTTGCCCTTTCAGTGTATTTTCCATATCTGATATTTTATTATTAATCATCTGGACTTCTTTTTGCAGGTTTTGGATAGTTTCCAATGCCGTATCTATCTTGTTTAATTGCTACTGTAGCACTTTCCTGACTTCTTCTACCCCTTTTTGGAGCATTTGAATTTGTTTCCATATTATTTTTCTGAATTTCTTCTCAGGCAGATCCAGAACCTACTCTTCTACTGGAAAGTCTGTATCTGCTTTCAGTTCATTTGTCTCAGTTACTTTTTCTGTTTTTTGACATGTGTTTAGATCTTTAATTGTATTTCCTTGGACATTTTCAACAATTATGTGAGTTTTTGCTTAAATGGATGTATATTGCTTTGTTGTTAAGCTTTCTGTGTGTGTCCTGTGGATATGATCTGGAGATAAGCTTCTCTTTTCACGTGTAATGCATAGCAGCTGGTTTTGGCTCTTGTCCAGATGGTAGGGTATTACAGCGTATGCTTTTAGCTTGGCTATATGGGCACAGTTGCTATCTCTTCTTGAGTAAGGTAGGGGATGAAAGCTTCAACACCTGGGAGTGGAGTGAGACCAAAAGGACCAAAGACAGAAACAATAAAAAAGCAGAGACAGAAACCACCAATCAAAATAAAAAAATAAAATTGTGATTGACACCATCCACTGGCCTTTGCTGCCATATAGTAAAGCTACAATCACACTTTATAAAACCCCATAATCCAGACAAAAACCAATACCAACTGCCATACATCAGGTAGACAGCCAACATCTGCAAGGGTCTTTCTGAGTTAAGCAATTAAAAAAGTGAAAAGGGAAGTCCACTTCCTGATAACATCTACCTGGAGGTAATCAGAAAGCATAAACAATACCAAAACACACACTTAATTAAATATTAAGGTTACAGCTAACCACTGAACATGTCCAAGAAGCAAAAACAGATGACCATATCACCACACATCCAGAAACAAGATAAAATTTGTGAGACAAATGACCTAGAGTTAAACTTAGACTCCATTCTGGAAGGAGGCCATGCCTTGAAAATGCCTGAAAAGGAATTCAGAAAAGTGATTATACAATGTTTCAAAACACTTTACAATGGAGTTGAGAAAAATAAGGAACAAGTCAGGAAAGTGCTACAGGAACAATCAAATAAGATAGATATAGCATTGGAAATAATCCAAAACCTACAGAAAGAGGTACCAGCCGTTCCACAGAAGAAAGATGAGGATTTCCGCTCCTGTAAAGATTTGCAGCCCCAGAAACCCTGAGCAGAGTCACTATGAGTTGGAAATGACTCCACTGTACTTAACAACAACAACATTGATAATTACACTGAATATAAACAGACTAAATTCACCAGTTAAGAGACGGAGGTCTGGAAGAATGGATAAGAAAACAAAATCCTTCAACATGCTGTCTGCAAGAGACACATCTTACACACAGAGATAAAAACAGATTAAAGGTCAAAGGATGGGAAAAAATATACCAAGCTAATTTCAATAAAAAATGAACAGGAGAGGCAGTACTAATCTCTGATAAAATAACTTTATGGCAAAACCAGCATAATAGATAAAGATGGACATTATCTCATGATTAAAGGGATCATTGGACAAGATGACATAACCATTATAAATATCTATGCTCCCAATGAAAGAGCTCCAAATTATATAAATCAAACTCTAACAGATTTGAAGAAATCATTAAAAACCACATGGGCAGTATTACAACAGAACCAAAGGAAATCAAAAGGATAATAACAGAATACTACAAAAAGTTGTACTCCAACAAATTTGAAAAATTAGAAGAGATGCATAAGTTTTTAGAAAAACATGATCTACATAAATTTACACAGAGTGAAGTAGAAAACGTGAACAGACTCACAACAAAAGAAGAAATTGATCAGGTTATCACAAAATTCCCAACAAAAAGAAGTGAAGTCTTAGATGGCTTCACTGGTGAATTTTACCAAACATTGAGGGAAGAGCTGTCATCAATTCTATTCTAATTATTCCAGAATATAGAGGAGGATGGAAAACTTCCTACTATATTCTATGAAGCAAGCATAACCCTCATATCAAAACCAGGGAAGGACTTCACTAAGAAAGAAAATTATAGACCAATATCCCTCATGAACATAGATGTAAAAATTCTCAACAAAATCCTAGCCAACAGAATCCAGCAACACATCAAAAAGATAATACATCATGATCAAGTGGGATTCATATCAGGGATGCAAGGATGGTTCAACATTAGAAAAACAATCAATGTTATCCACCATATAAATAAGAAAAAAGAAAAGAACCACATGATCATACCGATTCATGCAGAAAAGGCATTTGACAAAATCCAACATCCATTCCTAATAAAAACACTCAACAAAGTAGGAATTGAAGGGAAATCCCTCAACATAATAAAGAGCACATATACAAAATCAACAACCTACATTATTCTCAATGGAGAGAAACTAAAAGCTTTCCCTCTGTAAACAGGAACCAGACAAGGATGCCCTTTGTCACCATTCCTATTCAATATTGTGCTGGAAGTCTTAGCAAGAGCTATACAACAGGACATGGAAATTGAAGGCATCCAAATTGGCAAAGAAGAAGCAAAACTCACTCTATTTGCAGATGATGTGATCCTATATATATAGAAAACCCCAAAGACTCAGTAAAAAAGCTACAAGACCTCATTGGAAGTTTTAGCAATGTGGCAGGGTATAAGATCAATGTAAAAAAAATCAGTTGAATTCCTCTATAGCAATAATGACAGCACTGAAAATAACATTAGGAAAGCAATACCATTTACAATAGGCACCCAAATGATGAAACATGTAGGAATAAATGTAACCAGAGAAACAAAGGACCTATACAAAGAAAACTACAAAACACTACTACAAGAGACCAGAAGAGACTTACAAAAGATTGTACCATGCTCCTGGATAGGAAGACTTAACATTGTGAAAATGTCAATATTGCCCAATACTATCTACACATATAATGCAATCCCAATCCAGATTCTAATGACATTCTTCAAAGACATGGAAAAAATTATTACAAACTTAATATGGAAAGGAAAGAGACCCAGGATAAGCAAAGCACTGCTTAAGAAGAAGAACAAGGTGGGAAGCCTCTCACTCCCTGATTTCAATATTTATTACGTGGCTAAAGTTGTCAGAACAGCTTGGCACTGGTACAATGAAAGATACATTAATCAATGGAACAGAATCAATAATCCAGAAATTAACCCATCCACATGCAACCAACTGATTTTTGACAAATTGCCTAAACATATTGAATGGGAGGTGATAATCTCTTCAACAGATGGTGTTGGCAGAACTGGAAAGCAATATGCAAAAGATCGAAATAAGATCTTTTCCTCACACCTTATGCAAAAACCAATTCATCATGGATTAAAGATCTGAATGTGAATCTCAGAATTATGAAGGTGATCAATGAAAAACTAGGGAGGGCTCTGAATCAGGCATACACAGACTATCATACATTTTGAAAAGTATACAAACAAAAGAAGACAAAATAAATGAATGGGACATACTGAAAACTGAAAATGTATTTGCATCAAAAGACTTCACCAAAAGAGTAAAAAGGGAGCCCACAGAATGGGAAAAAAGTTTTGCAACAAAAATAGGGGAGTAATTAATCTTACAGTCCAGAAACAGAGGACCCTAGGAGAAATAAGGGAGAAGAACACAAGCTGAATGTGGGACCTTATCCAGAGAAGAAGCGACACCAGAGATGGAGGCAGAGATGGGGACATGGAGAGAGGGAGTAGTTGAGGACTCTATATTCATGGAAGGAGAGGGACTGAGAGCTGGTGGACAGGAGGAAGGCTTGCAGAATGTGCCCTTTGGTGGTTTAAATTATTATATATGCCTATGGGTTTGAAAAAAGCAAAAAATATTGTATTATCTGTGTATTGCAGGTTGTTAATGAGCCTCCTCTACTTCTCAGATTATTTGCTCACCATACAAATTGAACAAATATGGTAAAAGAATATAACTCTGCAAAATTTTATCTTTTTTTTTTTTTTGAGCTACTGCATTCATAGGTGTAGGTCCAGTTTATTGAATTGTATCAGATTTCTTTTTTTTTTTTTTTTTTCCTCTTCTTTCTTCTTTGGGTTGAGCTCTGTTTATCCAGTGATTGAAGGAAGTCCGGTCAAATGGATATCATCTGCAAGTGTGGGTATTCTTACATATGTCTGGCCTCTTTTATTGGCTGGCCGCCCCACTCTCCACTCTAGACCTTTGTGGCTATGTCATTGACTCTGAGCCCATGAGTCCCCAGATGTTGCCTCGCCAACCAGGTCTCCATGAACTATTCCCACCCCCTTCACACAAAGGGTAGACAGGGATTGGCAACTTGGACATTGGCTACCCAAATGGGGGGAGGGATACAAAGGCAAGATGTGACTGGCTTACAAGCTTTCAAGAGGGAACCTAGATCCAAAGGGCGTGGAGGAAGCTAGAGTCTCCAGTGAATAGTGTCCAGCCTGTCCAGGAAGGACTGATGAAACGAAATATAGATGGGCCTCTTGTGATGCAATGGTGAATAATTGTTATCAGGACCGATTGTGAGGGTTGAAAATCTAAAGATGGACATTTTGTAGCAAAGAGGGTTGTGATTAACTTATCAGTCTAGGAGCGGAGGACCCTGGGACCATCGATGGAGAAGAGCAAAGAGCAGAATCTTACCCAGAGAGGCAATGAGGCCTGAGATGGAGACAGAGAAGACGACGTCAAGAGATGGTGTGGCTGGGGACTTGGGATCAGGAGATGGAAAGGGGCTGAGGACTGTGGTGGGGGGAGGGGGTGCAGGCTTACAGGGTACACCCCTTGGTTGGGTGAGGATGCATGGACGGGATGGTAACTATGCCAATGAAATGAAGGAGGGATGATGGAATGAATGTAAAACTGATGTTCTCCCATGTAGACTATCACACAATTCGCAATAAAACATTAAAAAAAAAAAAAAATTATATCATGTAATCTCCAGCATCATGTCTATCACCAAGACCAAATTTTCCAAGTACTGATCCTTCCTCTTAGTTTCCAACCTTTGGATTCCAATTAACAGTAATGATCAATACTTCTTGCTTGCATGGTTGATCAATTTCATACTGCAGAAATTAGTAGTATTTTTCAATTTCCTCAAAACTGGCTTTAGTTGTTGATACTTATGTTCAAATAATAGTTGTATTAACTGGTCTTCCTTATAGGTGTATGGATTTCATCCTATCACAGACAGTGTTGTACTTCAAGACAGATCTTGATATGTTCTTTTTGATGATGAATATGACATCATTCCTTTTTCTTCTTTAGCTGCTCTTGGAAACATTCTGTTCAACTCTTTTACTTCATCATTTGTCTAGTCACTTTAGCTTCTCTATGTTCAAAAGCATTTTACAGTTTCTTTTGACATTTATTTTATTCTTTTCCTTCTTTCTTGTCTTTTTAATAAACTTTAATTTTTTTTATCATGTATAATGTTCTTGATATCATCCCACTATTCTTCTGATCTTTGATCATGTATTTCTAGTGCCCCAAATCTGTTTTTGAAATGGTCTAGAAAATCAAGTAGGATATATATCAAAGATATATTTTGGCTCTGGTGGACTTGTTTTAATTTTCTTCAGCTTCAGTCCAAACTTGCATTTGAATCATTGATGGTCTGTTCCACAATTGGCCACTGGTCTTGTTTTGGCTTATGATATTGACATTTATCATATTTTCCTACAGATGTAGTCAATTGGATTCCTGTATATTTCATGTGGTGAGTTCCTTCAGTCCAGTCCCTGTTTACGTTTTTGGAAAAAGGTGTTTGCAATGAATAAATTGATGATCTTGTATCTAATATGTGATTTACATTATTTCTATAACAATAGCCTTATTTTTCGATATAGATCCTTCCTCTTTGCTTCCAAATTTGCATTTCAAATGAAGGCCCCATCAGGAAATGAAGATCTCTAAAGCTTTTGTCCATCTACACCTTAAAGGTCAATTCTACCTTGAGGGGAGAACAATTCTCTAGTTGTATTTTGAATGCATTTCAACCCATGAATCTCATTTATGGCACTATATCAGACAATGTTTTGTTGATATTTGTTAGATTTTTCAATGGTTGATGTTTCAGAAATGGTCTGCCTCTTCTTCTGATCTGTCTTAATCTGAAAGGTTCACTGAAAACTGTCTACTATGGATGCCACTGTTGGTATTTACAGTACCAGTGGGATAGTTTCCAGTATCATGACGATACACAAGCCATCTCAGTATGTATATATGCATACAATTATAGATAAATTATTAAATTATATGCAAAGATGTGTATATATATGTGAAAACTTATTAAAGAAGAGGCAAAGGTATATGCATGTTTATATATATCTGTGTGTACATGTGTGCATGTTTGAATATGTATGAGTGATTATGCAAAGGGAGGAAGGGAGAACCATGAAAAGAACCATGATATCTATACATCTTATTCTGTTAATGATTTAATTTGTGACCTTGAGTAAATCATTTGACATCATCTGATACTTCTTTCAAGTGGGAACCATAACATATGTTCCATAGCATCACAAAGAAGATAGTGATCTGTATTTACTAAGTACATTGTCATACATTTAATCTTTTGATTATAACAGGAATGATGACAATCTTGAGATGATAAACAGGGCAATTATTTTTTAAACTTTAAGGAAGTACAAAAAAAATAAGGGCAATTACTATTCTATAAAAATCTGTTTGGGTTCAATGTTTAAATTATGACTAATATTCTTAATATTTTCTTAATATAAGAATGACAATTGCAATCAATAAATTATTATGTCTTAAAACTAGTGAAGACTGTCTTACACCTATGTACCAGCCTTAAAATTACAAAATCAAAATCTGAGAACTCAACTAGACTTGTTCATTTTGTGTTTGTTTCTGGCTGTATGGCTGTCTATGTGCATCTCTGTGTGTTTAATTAACACACATTGTCTTTTATACTCTTATAATTCATCCAAAATCATCTATTATTATAACAAAGTTGCCTTCTTTTTGGCAAGATCACCTTTCTAAATGTCAAAACTATTAATTTTATGTTTTCTTCAGTCCTGTAATGTGGCATGCTGTCTTTGTGAATTAGCATTTTTTCCTCTCATTTTGTGACACAATTTATTATCCTTCAAATATGGATATAGTGTAATTTTTGTAACTAAAGCATATTTTCTGAGAAAATGATGCTATTTGAAAGTCCATCAAAACCACAAATAGACATTTTTTAAACATGGAGGCACTCATCTCAGTATAGGAATGGTGGAATCAACATGCACTCCTAGAAAACAAAAGGTAAGAATGTAGAAAATGTGGTCCTGAGAAGAATGTGTCAGTATGTACTGTCCCTAGAAAGAATGTACATAACTGAACTAAATGATACACTTATGTAGGTGTCAAACTCATTTCCCCCAGTTAAAAAATCAACATTCACATTTCAAAAGACTCCAAAACTGAGGCTGAATCAATCATTAACCATATAGCATTCCTTGTTCTCAATGCATTTTTTGTTTTTAAGTGCTTGATCTATCTATCCTAAGGGTTGGAATCGACTCTAGGGCATCTAACAGCAATATGAGTCAGAATTGAGTCAGCAGTGGTAGACTGTTAGTTTATAACATATGATGTTGTTGTTGTTGTTGTTGTTGTTGTTAAGTGCTGTTGAGTCGGTTCTGACCCATTGCGACCCTGTATAGGATTTCTTAGGAGCAGCTAGTGAGCTTGAACTGTTGAACTTGCAGTTCAAATGGCTTTGCAGTCTGGCGCATTAACCCACAGTGCCACACCAGGACTACATATGATGGTGAATACCTTTTTATGTGGTTATTTTTGCCATCTGTATGTAGTTTTAGTAGGGTTTCTGTTCAGATCTTTGCTCATTTTGTAATTGGGTTCTTTATTTTATTTATTTATTTTAATTTAAGGTTTTTATTGTGGATTGAGTGAAAGTTTACAGGGCACATCATCGGTTTCACATTCAACAATTCATATAACTTGTTTTATTACATTGATCATAATCCCCTCCATGTACTATCAGTTAAAAATATTTCTCTCTATCAATTTTAGCTTTTTAAAAAACACACAAACAAAAAAAAAACCCACTCAGGCATATATAATAATTTACATCTCCAAAGGACACATTCTGCAAGTATGCTCCTGGCTACCAGTTCTTAGTCCTTCTCTTCTTAGTTGATGAATCTAGAGTCCTCAGCCACTCCCCTTCTCCATGCCCCCATCTGTGCCTCCATCTCTGGTGCTGCTGCTTCTCTGGA
>NW_006408613.1:6087429-6103534 GCF_000296735.1 Chrysochloris asiatica | reverse complement strand
TATAATGTTGTTGTTACGTGCTGTCGATTTGGCTGTGACCCATAGTGACTCTGTACAGGACTTCCGAGGAATGGCTGGTAAGCTTGAACCACTGACCTTGCAGGTCAAACCGAACCTGTTGTCCAGCGCATTCACCCATAGCACCACATCAGGACTACTACTTAGTAGAATATACGTTTTTAATTTTAATTAAGCACAAGTTACCAATTTATTTTTTACACTATGCTTTTTCTGGTTGATTTAAGAAGTCATCATTAAACCTAAGTCTCCTAGATACTTTCTTTTGTTATCTTCTAGAAGTTGTATAGTTTTGTGTGTTACGCTTACACCTATCATCTGTTTTGAGTCATTTATTGTGAAGATTTAAGATCTGTGTTTGGGTTTTCAGTATCTTTTTGAATAAATGGATGCATGTATATAAGTTCAGCGTCTCTTTTAAATGAATAGCACATTTTATACATTATTGTAACTCAAATTAGAACTAATTAGAAAATGTCAAGAGAATAATGATAAATAAAAGGTATTTATCACAAATACCACTCAATATTCCATAAAAATATAATTAATTTATGGCTACAAAGTTATTAAAGTGAATATTTAAATTCTTGCTTGCTTATAAGCTTGAAATGATATAAATTATTTTGACAAACTAAAGACAGTCTCAATATCAAGAATCAAAAAGTATTCATTGTTTGAGTTAGCATGTATATCTCAACTCAAGATAACAAGCTAAGTACACTATAACCCTAAGGGGTTAATTAACTTCCCCAAGTCACCTCAGTGAGCAAATGTAACAGAAAAATCATACTAGCTCCCACTCCACACTATATTATTCTCCATTGATAAATTATAAGGATATTGGGATTCATTTGCAATTTCCCTTTGTGAATTTAGTCAACTCTGATAGAGAGCACAATGTGGAACAAAATTTAGACACCAACTTTGATATTTGTATTAATTAATGTGAGACATGAATAAAGTCAATGAAAGAAAATCTGAAAATAGTATCATAGTTATACTTGCTAATGACTTCAACAATGTATTTGATTGGTGGCAGTGATAGTGTATAATTAAATGCTAATACAATATATACCAGTTGTATGGATTGAATTGTATCCCTCAAAATACATGGTGAATATCCTAATCCTTGTGCCTTACATCATCACTCTTCTCACAGTTTTTCATACTATGGTGGTTTGCAAGTTGCTGCGCCACCATAAGTAGGGCCACCAATGGTGGACAGGCTTCAGTGGATCTTCCAGTTTAAAACAGGACTAGAAAATAGAAACAGGTTGACAACATCTAAATAATTAGCCACTGACAACCATACAGTTATCTATGGAACATTATCAGACATAATGCTGGAAGATGGGCAGCAAAGTTCACAAAATATAACTGGGGAAGAGCTGTCTATTGTTGTTAAGTGCCATCAAGTTGGTTCAGACTAGGCAACCCTGTATAGGGTTTCCAAGGAGTGGCTGGTGAATTTGAACCACTGACCTTGTGGTTCAAACCAACCTTGTGGTCTAGTGCTTATCCTACAGCGCCACAAAGTATGCTGTCGTTCTTGTTATGTGCCGTGGAGTCGGTCCCGACTCATAGCAACCCTGTACAGGGTTTCCGAGGCTGTAAATCTTTACAGGAGCAGAAAGTGTCATCTTTCTCCTGCGGAACAGCTGGTAGTTTCAAACTGCCGCCCTTGAGGTTCACAGCCCAGTTCGTAAATTGACCGTAATCATCTGATGGAGCAGTTTTTGGAACTTTCATTCACTAATGTGGCATGACTCAAAATGAGGGAAAAAAATACTGCAAACTTCTACTTATAAGAATACAGACTGTGTAAACTGATCTAGGAAAATTTGATGAGGTTCAAAATTGAAAGAGAAATCATAAAGACAGTAATGAGCTGAAATATAGTGGTATTGTCCATTTTGAAGCAACTATATTGTCTATTAAACAGGAAACGCAAACTGAAGAAGATTAACATAATATTCTTCATCAAAAAGAACATTTCAATATCTCTCCTGAACTATAATGTTATCAATGATAGGAAAATATCCCTAGACTTACATGATAGACCAGCTAATAGGATTATGATTCAAATTTACACACCAATCACTAGGGCCGATATTGAAGAAATTGAAAATTTTTAGCAACACCTATAATCTGAAATCGATCAAACATGCAATCAAAATGCAATGAATGTGAAATATGAAAATAAAGAGGGATCAGAAGTTTTAAAATATGGCCTTGGTAATAGAAGCCATGCCAGAGATCACATGATAGAATTTTGCAAAAACAATGACATATTCATCGCAAGTACCTTTTTCCAACAGTGTAGATTGTGACTCTTCATGCAAACCTAGACAGATGGAATATACAGGAACCAAATTAACTACACCTGTGGTAAGAGATGTGATAAGGGGACAGCTGCTGAATAGATAATCAATTTTTCATATGTGAAACTCAAGTTTGAATAAATTAAGTCCATAAAAGTTAAAATATGACCATCTCATAAGCAGTTTTGACACATTGAACACTAATGGTCCAAGACCAGACAAGTTGTGGGATAACATTAAAGGCATCATATGTGAAGAAATCAAAAGTTCATTAAAAAGACAGGAATGAAAATGGATGTCAGAAGAGATTCTAATGCATACTTCTGAACACAGGATAGCTAAATCAAAAAGAATAAATAAAATGAAGAAAATAGTTGAACAGAAGATTTCAAAGTGCAGCTTGAGAACACAAAGCAAAGTATGATAATAAAATGTGCAAAGACCTGGAGTTAGGGAATAACACAAAAGGGAATAACAAATTTGGCATTTCTTAATCTGAAATAGCTGAAGAAAAGATTCAACTCAAGGTGAAAGAATCAAAAAAATAAAATAAAATAAAAGATTTAAGACAAAGATTCTGTTGGCAAAACTCTGAACTACACCAGAAGTGTCCAAAGAAAACAGAAAAAATAACAAGTCACTTTACCAAAATGAGCTGGTCAATGTTCAGTCAATTTAGGAGGCAACATTATGATCAAGAATCAGTGATATTTAAGAAAGAAGTCGGAGTTGCATTTAAGATATTGACAAAAAACTAAAAAGACTCCAGGAATTTACAGAACACCAACTGAAATGTTGCAGCAGATTTTGGTTCTCACTGGTATAGGCCAAAATATTTGGACAACACCTTCTGGTCAACTAACAGGAAGAAAGTCATATCTGTGCCATTCTAAAGAATGATATTCCAACACAATATGGAAATTATTGAACAATAGCATTAACATTACACAAAAGTATAATGTTGTGGAAAATCCTTCAGAAATCATTGCAGCAGTATATTTGTAAGGAACTGAAAAAATTTCAAGGTGGGCCAACAATGAACACCCACGGAAACAACAGTTAGGAAATCACATGACATGATGCAATGAGGAAATAGCTTACAGATGTTGTTTTAAGTGTTCAAAAGCAAAGATTTCACTTTGAAGACTAAGGTGCACCCAACCCAAATCATGGAATTTTCAATCACCTGCTATATATATCAAAAATAAACAATGGATATAGAAGACCAATGAGAAAGTGTTGCATTTGAATTATGGTTTTGGCAAAGATGATTAAATATACATGGCAAACCAGAATAATAAGGCTACTTAGAAGCAAGAATGATGAATCTTTGTCTTATATTCATTGGACATGTTATCAGGAGGGCCCAGGCACTGGAGAAGAACATCATACTTAGTAACTTAGCAGGTCTTCAAAAAATAGAAAGACCATTTGCTCAAGGGAATGGACTGACACAGTGACTGAAACAATGGGCTCAAACACAGGCATAATTGTGAAGATAGTGCAAGATAAGACAATATTTAATTATCTTGTACATAGTGTTGCGATGGTTTAGAATAGACCCTGAAATACCTTACAATAATACCTATAATTATACTCCATTTGGAAATGGGGTGCCTTCATTATGTTAATGAGAAAAATATTAGTAACATGTGTGTTAAGCCAATCTCTTTTGAGATGTAAAAGAGATTATACAAGCAGTTCGCAAGTAGAGATAGAGGATGAGAGATACCAAGCCACATGATGATCACCCAGTGCAGAAGCTCAAAAGAGACAAGAACTTTCATCCACAGCCAACTGATTGGGATTTCTATACTAGTGGCAACACTAGACTGCAAACCACAATGTAAGCAGTCCAAACCCACCAGCAACTCTTTAGAAACCCTATAATAGGGTCACTTTGAGTCATAATCGACTTGATGTCACTCAAAAACCACAAAACAAACTAACAAACAGAAACTTATTTTCTTACAAAGTCATTCATTTTATTTTTATTATAGCAGCTCTATCTAGATAACCAGAACAACATTCATTTATCAACTTGTACGTAATTAGTCCATATGGACACTTTCTCTCTTGAATAAATGTTTGCACCTTATTAGTGTATAAATAAACAAAAGAAATACCAGAGATTATTAAGGGGTGCCTTAGTAAAGGATGAGATAACTTGAACTTTAAACAATCATACGCTGTCTGAGCAAAGTTTTCTTTCTGGTCTAGTAGACTTAAAATGGACTGACCCATCTCCCATTCTTTGTGTTCCTATCTTGTCTTTAACCTTTCTTTCAATAGGTGTAGGTCATGAACCTGTGAAAAGTTATATTTAGGAGAGGTGTGCCCTAAATCTAATTAAGCAATACATTTTAAAGAAAATAAGACAGACACTAAAATATAGAAAATGGCTAATGTAATGACAAGAGATACTTAAAAAAAAAAAACTCACAAAAAGTGTAAAAACTTATTATAAATGGTCACAGAAATAATCAAAACCTCTAACTGTGGAAGCCTGCCTTTGATTTCCTCCTTTCATCCCCAAAATGCTGATTTGAGGAGACTAAATACACTTGGTGCTTACAAATTGGGTTTCACTTAATTTATGGGACAGTTTCTAAACAGGTTCTAGTCTGCCACTCCTAAAGCCTACGCATTTAACTAATTGTATACTGATAATGTTGAGAATGAAATGGAATTGTGATGAGAAAGTTTTTGTTATAACAAGTTAGCCTTTTAATAACACTTTCACATGTGCCCACACATCTAGAGTACAAAATATATAGTACAATGATTTAAGATTCTGTGAAAGTATACAAACACACACAATGAAAACAGTAATCTGCAAGCTACATTTAGAGTAATAGATGTTAAATAGGACAAAGAAATCATTCAGTGACTTCTCACAGTTCCTGTTATTAATTAATAATAAATTTAAAATATTGATATGTATTAAAAAATAATATATCAAGCTGTGAGCTAGGTTAGCAGATCTAGTTGATGCGGAAGATTAATTTGTTTCCATACTGTCCATAATTACATTAGGCAATTCCCTGTCTCAGCTTTGCCTCTCTCTGTGTGTCTCTCCCCTTCCACTCCACACCTATCTCTTGGCAGGAGAGCCTGGTGGCTGAAGTTCTAAAAAGGATCTTTTTTTTTTTGAACCTGAGCATTTCCCTGGTAATATCATATATTTCTTATGTTGACTATTGAATGAAAGATTTATTATTTTAAATAACTTTCTAAAACATACTAAGTAATTTATTTACATAATGCAAGCTTGGAGTTGTTGTTGCTAAGTGCCATTGAGTTGGTTTCAACTCATTGCAACTCTATATAGTGTTTCCAAGGAGCAATTGATGAGTTTGAATTGCTGACCTTGTGGTTCAAATTGACCTTGCTGTAAATTGCATTATCGCATAGCATCATACCAGGACTCCAACTTGGAGTAGTAAAACAAGATGACATAGAAAATATTTATATTGGTAAGCACAAGATAATTTAGCACTCTATTTTACTTTTGTATGTTATTTATACTATTGTTGTTAAGTTCAGTGGAGTCAGTTCCAACTTATAGCAGCTCTGTATAGGGTTTCTAAGTAACATTTAGTGGATATGAAACACTGACCTTTTGGTTAGCAGTTCAGTGCTTATCCTACAGCACCACATCAGAACTCCTAGTTATTAAAAAGGAGACTAAAGTAGAGATATTAAACTAAGTGTTCCTTATTTTTTAAAATCTTTCATTAGCTTAATTAGAATACAAGATGAGGCTTTCTGCTCCTGTAAAGATTTACAACCTCAGAAACCCTGTTCAGGGTTGCTATGGGTTGGAACTGACTCGACAGCACTTTACAACAACAACAACTTTTTTTTAAATCTTGCATTTTTGCTTAATTAGAATACATTTAAATATAGATATGTGTCAGAAGGAGAAAACTTAATGGCACAGTGAATAAAGCACTTGGTTGTTAATGGAAAGAATGACAGTTTGAGCCCAAAAGCTACTCCTTGGAAGAAAGATGTGGCAGTCTGCCCCTGTACAAATTTGTTATTGTTAATATGTACCATTGAGTCTATACCAATTTATAGTGACCCTATGCACAACAGAATGAAACACTATCTGGTCCTTCACCATCCTCACAATTGTTGTGCTTGAACCAATTGCTGCTGCCACTGTGCCTATTCATATAGTTGGGGATCTTTTTCTTTTTCACTAACCATCCACGTTACCAAGTAGGATGACCTTCTCCAGGGACTTATCCCTCCTGATAATATGTTGGAAGTATGAGAAAAATATCTGGCCATCCTGGCTTCCAAGAAGCTTTCTGGTTTTACTTGCTCCAGTACAGATTTGTTTGTTCTTTTGGCAGTCCACGATACTTTTAATATTCCCCTCCAACACCATTACTCAAATACATTAATTCTTTTACAGTCTTCTTTATTGGAAATCCTATGGAGGTAGTTCTAATAAGTCTTATAGAGTCAATACCAGTTGGCATTAACTTGATGGTTTCCTGACTGCTGCTTCCATGATCTAAGAAGAAAGAAGTCCTTGACAGCTTCAATCTTTTCTCCTTTGATAAGAATGCTGTTTATTGGTCCAGTGGTAAAGATTTTTGTTTTCCTTACATTGAGATACAATCCATACTGAAGGTTGTGATCTTTGATCTTCATCAGTAAATATTTTAAGTCCTCTTCACTTTCAGCAAGCAAAGTTGTATTATCTGCATATTGAAGGTGGTTAATGAGTCTTCCTCCAATCCTGATGCCACGTTTTTCTTCACATAACCCAGCTTCTCAGATTATTTGCTCAGCATACATGTTGAATAAATATGGTGAAAGAATACAACCCTGTCACACACCTTTCCTAATTTAAAACCATTCAGTGTTCCCATGTTCTGTTCAAACAACTGCTTCTTGGTCCAAGTACAGATAACTTATGAGCACAATAAGTTTTCTGGAATACACATACTTCACAATTTTGTCCATAGCTTGTCATGATCCACACAATTGAAAGCCTTTGCATAGTCAGTAAAGCTCACATCAACATCTTTCTGATATTCTCTTCTTTCAGCCAAGATCCAGTGCACATCAGCAATGATATCTCTCGTTCCACGGCCTCTTCTGAACCCGGCTTGACCCTCTGGAAATTCTCTGTAAATATATGCTTGCAGCCAATTCTGTATTACTTTTAGTAAAACTTTACTTGCATGGGATATCAAAGATATTTTCCAATGATTTCCATACTCTATTGGGTCACTTCTCTTTCTGATGGGCACAAATATGGATCTCTTCCAATCAGTTGGCCAGATTTCTTGTCATAGATGAGTGAGTGCCTCCTGTGCCGCCTCACTGTCTTGAAAGATTTCCATTTTTATTCCATTAATTCTGGTGCCTTGTTCTTTGCCAATTGCTTCGATGCACCTTGGACTTCCTTCTTCAGTGTCATTGGTTCTTGATCATATGCTACCTCTTGAAACAGTTGAACAGTAACCATTTCCTTTTGATACAATGACTCTGTGTATTCCTTCCATCTTCTCTTCATGCTTTCTGCATCATTAAATAATTTGCCCAGAGAATACTTCCATAATGAAAGTCGAGGCTTGAATTTTTTCTTCAGTTTCCCTAGCTTGAAAAATGCTGAGTATGTTCTTCCTTTTTGGTTTTTTGACTCCAGATCTTTGCACATTTTGTTGTAATATTTGGCTTTATCTTCTCGAGCTGATCTTTGAAATTTTCTGTTCATCTCTTGTACCTCCTCCTTTTTCTATTTGCTTTATTATCTGTATGCTGGAGACCAAGTTTCAGTGTCTCTTCTGATATCCATTTTGAACTTTTCCTTCTTTTTTGTCTTCTTAATGACTGTTTGCTTTCTACCTGTATCGTGTTCTTTGTGTCATCCCACAACTCTTCTGGTCTTCGGTCTTTAGTTTTTAATGTATCAAATCTGTTCTTCAGATGATCTCTAAATTCAGGTCGGATATATTCAAAGTCAAATTTAGGCTCTTGTGGACTTGTTTTCATTTTCTTCAGCTTCAATTTGAATTTGCATATGAGCAATTGATAGTGTGTTCCACAATCTGCCCCTGGCCTTGTTTTGACTGATGTTATGGAGCTTTTCCATCATGTCTTTCCCCAGATATAGGTCAGTTTGATTTTTATGTATTCCATTTGGTGAGGTCCATGTGTATAGTCATCACTTTTATATTTTCAATTATATTGTCACTTTTTGGTTTTATATAAATTTGTTCAAAGACAACATATTATCTTTAGATTTAAAAGGTACTCTTATAAATAGAATTTATTAGAGTATGGAATAAACAGGAGAAATTCCTAAATGCATGTATGCAATAAATAACTAAATGTCAATTGTACCCTCTACTGAAGGAAAGAAAAACTCTTGGTGGAAAGAAGATCTAAGGGTCCCTACTGGTGTTTGGCAAGCTTTGCTAAAAAAATGTTGTTAGATGCTGTTGAGTCAGTTCTAACTCATAGAAACCCCATGTACAACAAAATGAAATACTGCTCAATACTGCATCATCCTCACAATCATTGTATACTGGTGTAGTGCCTTAGGATAAGCACTCAACCTCAAGGTCAGTCTGAACTGCAAGGTCGGTGGTTCAAACTCAACAGCCACTTTTAGGAAACACTATAGAAGGTTGTTATGAGTCAGAACTGACTTGACGGGACTTAACAACAACAGCAACGAGTACTAAGATGTGCTTGGCCCAAGCCATTGTAAATTCAATAATCTGATATGAATGTGAAAGTTGGACAATGAATAAAGGTGACTGTAGAAGAACTGATGTATTTGAGTTATGTTATTGGAGAATGATATTAAAAATACTATGGGCTGCCAAAAGAACAAGTAAATCTGTGGTGGTGGAAGGATGGCTAGAATGCTCCTTAGTAGCCAGGATGGCTAGACTTCATCCATTATATTTTGGACCTCTCTGGAAGGACAAGTCCCTGGAGGAGGACATCATGCTTGGTAAAGTGGAGGGTCATTGAAAAAGAGGAAGACTTCTAACAAGATGGATTAGCACAGTGGCAGCAGCAATAAGCTCACACATAACAATTGTTAGATCAGCATAGGACTGGACAGTGTTTTATTCTGTTATGCATGTAACAACAATTACAAGGTAATAATTGCACTGGACCAGCATGATTTCCTATAGAGTGGCAAAGCTTTCCAAGTTACTTTTCTATCCCTCCTTTTAGCAGATTTGATAATTATAAAGATCTGAAAAATCAGTATATTGGCATGTTGAATCATGTATCCTGTTCATATTATATTATTGAAGTTGCCTGTACCCTGTCAACAGTGGAAAACATGAGTCCTTTAAAAACTAGGTAGTCCCATTAAGTTCTATATCTACCACGTTTCACTGCTCTAAATCTTATAGTGCTAAGTATGGAGGGTTTTATCCATGATTGTTGTGCCATACTTTACTGGAAACACAATTAGAAATGAAGAAGTTGTCATTACTGTATTTGTTTAAATAACCTAAGTTCATTTTTCCCTAAATTATCACAAATTGACCTTGCATTTAAAATAGTCTCATTATTGATTCGAGTCTAAGCACTTAAAAAATGAGAGATGTTTAAAGCAGAGCTGAACAAGTTACTAGACTGTGTTGTGGATAGGGTGGGAAAGGGCTGATGGGACAAGAGGAGCCAGACCTATTAGATGGGGTATTCTGAAGCCCTATTTGTCTATTTGACCTTGAGGCACTGAGGGGAAGGCAAATCATTCCTGGAGCCCATAGTTACAACAAAAGTTGCCAGACAATGCTCAATTATTGAGTGCTGCAACTTCTAAAACAGGATGAGAATGCAGTGTTCCAAATATTATCATTATTTTTCCTAACAAAATGTCTTCCCATAAACAATGCAAGTCATAAGAAATTGATGGTAGTATATTTCACTGCCATTGTCAATTTAAATTTCTCATTACTCTTAAACCTAACCCAAAACAGGGTTGTCATTCATATAATATTAAATTCTAATTTTATATCCTGAACTTCACACATAGTTGAATTAATTCACATACACTTTCAAAAATGAGATTTAAAAACACAATTTTGCCTCCTCTAAAATAAAAACAACAAATCATTAAATTAAAAAATAAATAAAACAAGCATTGTTCTTGTTGTTATTATGTGCCGTTGAGTTGGTCCTGACCCATAGCGACCCTGAACAGGTTACTGAGGCTGTAAATCTTTACGGGAGCCAAAAGCCTCATCTTTCTCCCGTGGAGCAGCTGGTAGTTTTGAACTGCTGACCTTGCTGTTCACAGCCCAATTAGTAACCACTATGCTACCAGAACTCCTTAAACAAGCATTAAAAGTTATTAAATGTTATTAAAATTATCTTTATGGTAATGTTTTTTAAGGAAAAAATGTGAACTTTGGATCGTGTTAATGGAATGTGTTGTTTTTGTTGTTGTTAAGTACTGTCAAGTCAATTCCGACCCTGCCTAGGGTTTCTGAAGAGCAACTGTTGAACTTGAACCACCAACCTTGCAGTTCAAATGGCTATAGTCTGGCGCATTAACCCACAGCACCACACCAGGACTCCTAAAGGAGTTTATAAGTGTTGAAAATCTTGAAGGAGCAGTATCAATGTTTTCTATATTTATGTTGATAAATAAGCTAGTATTCTTGAGTTATGCTTAAATTTATTATTAAGCTTATGGATGTTGTAAAGAGAGCATGGAGATGACATCTGACCTCCTCAAATTTCACAAGAGGAAAGAATAATCAAACTCATATTCCTGCCCTACCAAAGTAAAGGAGTTACAAACATTCCTGGGAATTCTGGGTATTGGTGAGCCTTTATTCCCACTTGTCTCACATTTTCTGTACATTTTACTAGCTTGTCAAAAAGGGAGTATGTGGGACTGGACCCTGAGACAGGACAGACATTGGATGCAGCCAAGGTCACAGGGCAGCAAATACAGACTCTTGGGACCATAGCATCAGGGAATGAGTATGAATTAAATGTTGCTAGTTACCAGAAGCTCTGGTAGCATAGTGGTTACAAATTGGGCTGCTAACCTCAAGGTCAGCAGTTCGAAACTACCAGCTGTTCTGCAGGAGAAAGATGAGGCTTTCTGCTCCTGTAAAGATTTACAGCCTCAGAAACCCTATACAGGGTCGCTACAAGTCAGAACTGACTCCATAGCACATAACCACCACCACCAGTTACCAGAAAGGATGTGATTAAGGTCTGTGGTAACAGCAACCGGGTTGATACTCGCTTAGGATTTTGATCTCAGCTGTGAAAAGGTGTGGAAACCCAGTAGAACCCTATAGAGAAGCAACTTTGTGCAGTATACAACAATTTTCAGCTTATGGAATACATCACAAAAGGGACCCTTGTGACAACATGGACTCACTACCCATCCAGGGGTGGGACAGGAAGTTTGTTAAATCCCAGTTGGGTGTGACTCAGTCCAGCACATTGGCCAGATGCCATGCACATTTTCAACAAGAAAGTGTCCTCTCCACCAGTCCTTTTAGTGATGAATTACAGAAGATTCTTGGGTCACTATGCCATTGATGAAAAGCACCAACTACCTATGATGGAGACACCTCCATGAGAAAGTCATATACTTGAAGTTGCTGGTCAGATTCCTGTAGACACCTAGTACATGAATGGCTCAACTTGAGGTAATCCTCCATGGTGGACTATAGGGGCTAAAAGTGCTTATACTATAGCACCACACAAGGACTCGAATCTGTAGTCAATGTGTAAACAAGTAGATTCTGACTCATGGAGATCCCATGTGTTACAGAGGAGAACTTCTCCTTAAGATTTGCTTGACTAAAATCTAATCTTTATGAAAGCATATTTTCAGACCTGTCTTCTATTACATAATTTGTTGTATTTGAACAAGTAGTTGAACAGAAATTGTATCACCCAGAAATCTCTATATTCAATGCATACATAGCTCAAAAATATGAAGGCAGAGGTATGGATTTTAATTTTAATAGATTTCAATGTAAGCATAAAGTTCTCAGAAAAACAAACAATTTGGAAATCATTAGCATATATATGGCTTCCAGAGAAAGTATAGTTTAGAAAGAGAACATATTAAAGATTAAACATTAAGGGACCAGCAAGAAAATCTCTTGTTATAAGGCAGAAGAAGCATACCAAGAGGTAAGAGGAATACCAGAAGTGTAGGCCATCTGAAGTATATACTCTCATTGCAACAAGAAGGTGGGAAATATAGATATAAATGTATGTTGTCTACTGATTTAGAAGTGGGAAGCAACATTCTCATAAGATAGTTTCTTGTTTTTCTATGTATTAGAAGTGCATTCAATTTCTGAAAGTGAATGGAGAATAGCAAAATTTGAAACAATTTTATGTTAACAAAGACATATGGATTTATGAGTAGAGTTGCATGCTAAGTAAAATTGAAACCAGTGAATATTTGTTGGCATCTAGAAGGGCTTGTTAAGAAGTTCTAAGTGGCTATATATGTTGTGTTGTTAAGTGCTGTTGAGTTGGTTCCCACTCACAGTGACTCTGTATAGACTTTCCAAGGAGTGGCTGGTAGTTTTGAACTGCTGGCCATGTGATTAGCAGTCTGGTGCTTATCCTAGAGTGCCACCCTAGGACTCTGACCATATATAGACCGATTTAAAATAAAAGTTTTAATGATTAATTGAGGATTAGAATTTGTTAGGCTGTGCATAGCAAGATAGTTGTTGTTGTTGTTGCTATGTGCCGTGGAATCGGTTCCGACTTATAGCAGCCCTGTACAGGGTTTCCTAGGCTGTAATGTTTACGGGAGCAGAAAGCCTCATCTTTCTCCCACAGAACAGCTGGTAGTTTCGAACTGCTGACCTTGTGGTTCCCAGCCCAATTCATAAGTGAAAAGAATAATGAAATATATAATGGATAGATAAGTCTGTAAAGTCAACTATTCAATTGAAGATTTACCAGGGAAAGTTTGTGAAAAATCTAGAATTATAGATTTTGATAGAGTGTCAGGGTATTTGTAGTCTTCAAAAGTGGGATCATTATGGAGTTAATAGGAATGGAGATCATTTTTGTTTTAAAAACTTCTGCTGAGACTCAGATTTCAGATGCCACCATGTTTGACAATCTTTCTCCTCTGTCCCACTACAGTACACAAGTACTTTTTAAGAACATATGCTGCTCTCTCACTAGAATCTGCTTCTTGGTGCTCTTTTAGTACAACCAAAAATTCTAAACATCCAGTCACAGCAGTAACACTATAAGGTCTTTAGTAAATTCTTCACATTCCTTTCCTGGTCTTTGAAATGTATCCAAATGCTCTGGAGCTTCATGGAGTTTCCTGGCACATCATCAGAGATGGACACAGCATTGTGGGTATAATTTAAGTAGAGGGAAGAATTAAGCACAAGAATAAGCAATTTGATTAAATATTGTCTTTCAGAGAACATGAATTCACTGCATATTTATAGTGCAAAGAATTGTTTCCCAGTCATCAGACTGAGCATTTATTTTCTTGCTGCTTCCAGTATGTGGTTTCAGCCATAATAATGAATTCTCATTAGTTGAATATGTTTTTAGTTGCTAGCTGAGTCAATTCAAACTAGTAGAGACCACATTTGTATAGAGTAGTACTGTCCACAGAGTTTTTAAGATTGTGTTCTTTCAGAAGCATATTAGCAGGCTTGTCTTTTGAAGCGCCTTCAGATGAGTTTGAACTGCTAACATTTCAACTAGTTGCTGTTGTTAAGTGACATCGAGATGGTTCTGACCCATATTTGTTGTTGTTGTTAAGTGCCGTCAAGTCAATTCTGACCCAAAGCAGCAGCTAGTAAACTTGAACCACTGACCTTGCAGTTCAACTTTGTAGCCCGGTGCATAAATGCTATCAAGTAGGTTCTAATCCACAGCGACCCTGTATCAGGTTTCCAGGCAGCGGCTGGCGAACTTGAACCACTGACCTTGTTCAAACTGACCTTGCAGTCCAGCTTATTAACCCGCAGCGCCATACCAGGACTACGTTCAACTAGTAGTCAAATAATTGAATATTTTTTGCTACCCAGAGACTATGAACTATTTTGTAAACATTAAATAATTACTAACATTCTTATTTATGTATGTGCAGAAATCAAGAAACATAAATGAAACTTGACATCAAGTTATTAAATAAAAATATGGTTATCATTGAATACTAGAATTAGGGACAACTTCATTAAAATATAGAATGAGATTTACTTGAAATTTTTATGAATAGCTAGCAGGACTCCTATTAAACAGATCTTATTGCATGTAAATCTAATTATCTAAGTCATTAACAAAGTCTATGGAATCCTTTGGAGACTGGTTGCAAATATCCTTTTTGCCTCATATCCCTATTATTTCCTTTCATATATGCTATAGTTTGTTGTTATTAAGTGGGTTCCTACCCATAGGAACACTTTATAGGGTTTCTGAGAAGCTTGATCTGCAGAGCCTGTATAGGGTTTCTGAGGGTTTCTGGTCAGCTTGAACTGCGGAGCTTGCAGTTCAAACCGACTTTGCAGTCCAGTACATTAACCCACAGTGCCACACCAGGATATATGTTATAGTTTAAAAATGCCTATTTCATTGCATTCTACATGATCTCTTTACCAAATATGTTTTCTGCAAGCTAATTTCAACTCAACAGAAACCTTATAGGACCGAGTAACTGGCCCATAGGTTTTTCAATGTTGTAATCTTTTTTTTTTTTTTCTTTTTCAAAGAACTATGGCGTCCATCTTTTTCTGTCTTTCTGGTTTTTTGGCTGAGAGTTTACAGAACAAATTGATTTCCACCAACAAGTCCTAAACTTTTTTGTGACACTGATTGTAATGTCCACAGTATAACAGCAGCCTTTCCAATTCTTTCTGGTGTTTGCTGTTTCCATTCATCCTTCTTTTTTGTCCCATCCTGCTTTCTGAGGTTCATATTTTGGCAGATATTGCATTTTTTGATCACATATGATTGATTGTTCTAATGATTGTATATTTACCTTTTCTGGTTGTTTACCTTATATAGGTTTTGTTGTTGTTAAGTGCCGTTGAGTTCATTCCAACCCATAGCGACCCTATAGGGTTTCCCAGGAGCAGCTGCATTAATCCACAGCACCACACCAGGACTCAGTATGGATGTGTTGTTGTTGCTAAGTACAATGGAGTCTGTTCCAACTCATAGTGACCCTGCACAGGGTTTCCCAAGCTGTAGATCTTTATGGGAGCAGAAAGCCTCATCTTTCTCCTGTGGAATGGCTGGTAATTTCAAACTGCTGACCTTGAGGTTAGCAGTCTGATTCATAACCATTACGCTACCAGAGCTCCAATACATATATATATGTGTGTGTGTGTGTGTAAGTTCTGGTGTAAGCATTTTAGGATAAACACTGGATCTCAAGGTCAACATGAACCACAAGCTCACCAGCTACTCCACAGAAACCCTATATATAGTTGTTATGAGTCTCAGAACCAACTCAGTGTCTCTTAACAAAAAACAACGTGTGTGTGTATCTCTATATCTATCTATATCTATCTATCTGTCTATCTATCTCTATCTATCTATCTATCTATCTATCTATCTATCTATCTATCTATCTATCTATCTATCTATCTATCTATCTATCGAGAGTGCAAGAGCTCTGGTAGCATAGTGGTTACGAATTGGGATGCTAACCTAAAGGTCGTCAGTTCGAAACTACCAGCCATTCCACAGGAGAAAAAAATGAGGCTTTCTGCTCCCGTAAAGATTTACAGCCTCAGAAA
>NW_006408613.1:6077882-6087329 GCF_000296735.1 Chrysochloris asiatica | reverse complement strand
TATATATATTATACATGTATATATGTGTATATATATACATCCAGGATTGGGCAGTGATTCGTTCTGCTGTGCATAAGGTCACTATGAGTTGGTACTGACTTGATGGCACCTAATAACAACAACAAACACACATATACACATATGTATGGAAGCACACCGGCTTTGATTCCAACAGCTATTTTGTGGGAGAAAGATGAGGCTTTATGCTTTACAAATATTTAAAATTTTTGAAACCCTGTACAGGTTGCTGTGATTCAGAATGGACTTAATGGCACTTAACAACAATGCCTGGACATTTCTGTATCTTGGACCCTCAAAGAAACTAAGGCTAGTGACTTGAGCTATACCCTTTAATAAGTTGGAAAGAGTAACTGGAGATAATATGGTTCTGGATGATAAAATAAGAAGTTATGTCAAGTATAAGGGCTGATTTTTCATGTAGGATGAGGCCTGAGGATTTATTATTGAATTTAGCAATAGACATGCTATGGATTACCTTGCCAAAATCAATTGGAGGAAATAATAGGTACAAATTTAAAAATAGTGAAGTCAAGAAAGAATAAGAGGGACAGGCAATTTAGACATTGGCTACCTAAAATTGGGGGCCTATAAAGTGTGGTGCTATGGGTTAATGTGCCAGACTACAAAGTCATTTGAACTGCAAGGTTGGTAGTTCAAGCTCACCAGCTTCTCCTAGGAAACCCTATACAGGGTTGCTATGGGTCGGGACTGACTCGAAGGCACTTAACAATAACAACAAAGGCATGAAGTGAATGACTTATAAATTGTCAAGAGGGAATTTAGTTTCAGAGTGTGTGGCGTGGGTGGGGGAGATTGGGGAGGCAGAATCCCCACTGAATGGTTTTTATCTTGTCTAGACAGGTCTGGAGAAAGGAGATGGGGATAAGATTCCTATGATTCATTAGTGAGTAATTGGTATCATGATTAATTGTGATTGTCACAACTCTAAAGGTAGAAGTTTTGTAACATAAAAGAGGAGTAGTTAAGCTTACATTCCAAGAACAGAGGACCCTAAACCATCAAGGAGAAGAGCACGCCTGGAATGTGGGACTCTATCCAGAGAAGCAGTGACACCAGAGATGGAGGCAGAGATGAGGACATGGAGAGATAGAGCAGCTGAGGACTCTAAACTCATGGAAAGAGAAAGATTGTTTGCTGGTGGCCAGGAGGTAAGCTTGCAGAATGTGCCCTTTGGCTGTTTAAATCATTGTATATTCCTGAGTGTTTTGGTGTATATCCCTCCCCCACCCAATTAAAAAAAAAAAAAAAAAGACAGCTAAGAATGAAATTAAAGGCGTCAAGTAGACATAGTATAGGTTGTTGATTTGAAAACTTAAAAAGGATTCTTAACTTTCAAAATAATCATTGTTGAGACAATGATTCCCAGAAAACCAAAAGTATTTTCTTTTAGTAGATTCTGACTCATGGCATCATAGCAGCCCTCTGGAAAAAATTAAAACTGCTCCACAGGATTTCCAAGAGTGTATCTTTAAGGGATCACTTTATTAAATGTTTATGCAATAAACCATCCACAGAGCACATACACTCAGGTATTTTATTTAATTAGTCAAATATAGCTTTAAGACAGTTAGGATTTTGTGTCAACTTGACTGAACCAGGATTCTCAGAGGTTTGGCAGTTGAGATGCAGTTATCCCCATAGTGAGATTTAATACAATGTAATTAATGCTATGATGAGTTCTGCTTTGAACAGCCAATCAATTGAAAGTATATTTCCTTGGTGTTGTTTCCAATGTGTTAGACAGACATTAAGTCTTACCTTGTTTGCTCTCTGTTGAGTCTGGACTTTGCATCTGGTTCATCTTCTGGTTCTTTGTATTTGACCCAATGACCTGCTCTGTTGTCTGCCTACCTGCCTGTGGGACCTGCCTAGCAGACCAACCTGCCTGCCTGACTTTTTACCTGTAGATCTTGGTTCATTTGACTCAGAATTGGGGCTCTCTCACTTCTACAATTGCATGAGACATTTCCTTGATATAAACTCTTTATGTATTGATATATGTTTCACTGGTTTTGTTTCTCTAAAGAAATCGGCCTCAGACATTGATATTGAGAGTGGTTCTAGAGAAAAAAAAAATCGTTAGGATGAGTTTTCTAAATTGGTTCTCAGGTCTGACTGGTTTTAATGACACTTACAACTATGTTTCCATTAGTAAAGAGGATGCTGCTAATCCATGACATCATGTGGTATTTATTGTTAATACCCAAAATGTCACCATCTGTAGATCAAGTGTGCTGCATATTTTCCTGGAATTTTCCCTGGATGAGAAGTATAGCAAAGTTGGTTGGTCGATCCTACTGACAATAAACAAAGTAGTAAAGGAAAAAGAACAGATCAGGGCTTTGTAGTTATAGCTCAAGCCATACATAAATGACCTCAAAGTTTCCACTTGTTCCCTGAAAGAGAGTTTTATTTCTTGCAGTAACAGAGCTGATGTTGCTGAAAATCAAACCCAGAGTTATCTTAAGAATGGCTGAATTATAATGTCAACTGAATTCCCAATCTTGAGTGGTGTCTGTTGTTAAAGTGAGGGTATTGATTATGAAGAAATGAGATCCTGGAACAGGTGATGAGGACACAAGTGCAGATAATCAGGAAACTGAAGACACTGAACCCCTGTACTCTAGCAAATCATTATTTGCAACAGTACTATTCCTCCCACCTGAAGAGATGACTCCATCTTTTTCTGCTTATTCATTATCAGTACAACTGTTACCTGCTCACTTCTCATGAGATTAACCCAACTGTGCTTGTTTAGATGATGCCTTAGGCATTGTCTGAGGCATTGCCCAACGTAGATGTTTTGCAAGACATTGCTGAAAGTTCCCAGACCTATATCTTGACTTAAGTCCCAGAGCCTCAAAAGGTGAAGTACAAATTGTGACTCATGAAAAAGTATGCTACACCTCAAAAGAACTGCTTGATTTTTCTAATATACCTGGGAATGACTATTAATGATGTGGGATATTGGTGCAAGGAACATAAGGTTGGATCAATCTGAGTTTGATATGGACCCACTAAGCACAAATTATTTATCCAGTGTTTTAGCCTGAGAGATTAAGAGGTGATCTAATAGTTTATTTGGTTTGTTCACTGAAGTATGGATTGCCTGGTAACCTACAATACATCAAGTTGAAGTACTAGAGCTGCCTTGGTATTCTGTAGGTAAAAGAATCCAAAGTCTTTAGGAAATTGATATGGTAGAGTGGATTCATCAAGATAGATACATAAACCCAAAAGTGGAGTCCCCAGAGGACACATCTTTTAACACAACAGTGAGGAACAAATTTGTGAAGGAAATTTCAGGCTCATTGAATACTGCTGTGCTTGATATTCTATTTAAGCCAGATTTGACAGTGTGAACTGCCCTAGTTTTATTAAGACACCTAACCACAATGGACTGATTGGACCCCATGATGGTAGGGGTCATATGGCAGCACCTAATTGACTAAGGCAAGGTGGGCCTGTAATAGACAGCAGAATCAAATTAGTAATTAGATTAATCTGACTCATGTGGATATAAAGTGTTGGTTACTTAAGTAGCATATTCCTAGGTGGGAAATGGATGGTAAACCTGCTAAATATGTACTTGATCTGTACAAGAGAAAGAATTCTAAGTCAAGTGAATGGCAGTCTAATTTTAATCACAAGAATAAAGTCATGACCTTTCCCAGTCATGACATCAGTTCCCAGACTTGAGTCAGTGTTCAGACCCCAAACCCCTTGAACAAAGAAGTGTTTGGGTCTCATTGAGGAAAGATCCCGCTACGCTGCCGGCTGTTCATCTTCCTCTCATTCGTCCCCAAAAATGTCAAAAGTCTTCTGCTGGAGTGACTGTTCATTGAAGAAAACTAAATAATCAGACTTTTAGGGATTACTGGACACTGGCTCTGAATTGACACTAACTAATTCCAGAAGACCCAAAATGTCACTATGGCCCAAAAGTCAGAGTGGGGCTATATGGAGGACAAGTTATTAATGGAATCTTAGCCATAATTAATCTAATTGTGGATCCAGTGAATCCCTGAACTCATCCTGTAGTGATTTCCTAGTTCAGAATGCATAACTGGAATAGACAAACTCAGCAACTGGCAGAACCCCCACATTGATCCCTGAAACATTGAATAAGGTCTATTATGGTTGGAAAAATGAAGTATAAACCATTAGAACAATCTTTACCTGGGAAAACAGTAAACCAAAAGCAATACCACATTCCTGGAGGGTTTGCAGAAATTATTGCTACAATTAAGGACTTAAAGGATACAGGAGTGGTCATTCCTACCACATCTCCATTTAACTCGCCTATCTGGCCCATGCAAAACAAACACACAAACAAAAAACAGATGGATCCTGGAGAATAACAGTAGATTATCATAAACATAACCAGGTGTTTACTCCAATTGTAGCTGCTGTTCCAGATGTCATTTTATTGTTTGGGAAAATTAATACGTCTCCTGTTACCTGGTTCACAGCTTTTGGTTGGGCCAATGCCTTTTTCTCAATTCCAGTTTCTAATAATCACCAGTACGGAGTTGTAGTATAAGCAAAAGGTCTGTTTGAGCCTGAAGGCCATTGGTTCAAATCCACCAGCTTCTCCTCAGAAAGCTTACCGCTGGCAAAACCAACAATTCTCCTTCATTATCTACCTCAGTGTACATCAACTCTCTATCACTGTGTAATAATTTAGTCCTCAAATACTTTGACTGCCTTTTGCTTCTAACAAAACGATAAATCATGGACTCACAGAATGCCTTATTCACCATCATGGCATTCCACACAGCATTGTCTCAAATCAAGGGACGCTCTTCACAGAAAATGAAGTGCAACAATGGTCCCATGCTTATGATATTCACGGTCTTACCAGGTTTCTCACCATCTTGAAGTTGGTAGATTGAATGAATGTTGGAATGACCTTCTGATTAACAAGGAGACTTTTGATTGACTTTTATATAATGGGTGTAAAGAAGAATATGTGGGGAGTTCAAGAGATGCATTAGGATATCTTTTAGTACTACCATGCCCTCTGATTTAAGTTAATGGTAAGCTATAGCAACCCAATTCCAAAATGACTTCTAATGACCCAGAAACTTCAGAAATGAAGATTTAGGTTACCCAACCAAGCAAAGATTCAGATCACCAGAGGTACTTGCTGAGAGCAAAGGGAATACAGAATGGATAGTGTAAGAAGGTATTTCTCAAGACCAGTTATGGCAACATGACCATTTGCAGAAACAAGGATTATAATTGCTATAAGTATGTATATGTGTATATTAATTAATTGAAAGGATGTTTACTTGGAGCCATGGTCTACTTCCAATCTATTTGACACTTGTTGTAAAGTGTCGAGTCGATTCTGACCCACAGCGTCCCTGTATAGGGTTTCTGAGTTGCTGCTGGTGAGCTAGAACCGCTGACCTTGCAGTTCAAATGGCTTTGCAGTGTGGCACATTAACCCACAGCGCCACACCAGAGATCTTGGGCAGAGCTTTTTTGCTTTCTGCTGTGTCTGAATCTTTCTTCTGGCTTGTCTTCTGAAATCTGGTTCTTTAGGCATGAGTCAGTGACCTCCCTGCCTGCCTGCCGATCTTTGTTCATCTTACCCAGACTTTGTTTATCTACAACTGTGTGAGCCATTTCCTTGATATAAACTTCACTTTATATATACATATACAAGTTTCACTGGTTTTGCCTTTCTAGAGAATCCAGCCAACAACACCTACCAAGATCTCAACTTCTTCCAAATTCTCCAAGGTATACTTACATGTTCCAAAATGAGTATCTTGTTACCTTTTGCATTGGTATTTATTCTACACTGGTTATCACTATTTTTGTGTGTGCTATAATTTTCTGTAGGGAAGTACCAAGGTCAATTGTGTAGACTACAGATATACTCCTGGTTGACACTGAATTCTGAATAACAGTATAAAGAGTAGCTTTTCCACAGCTTTAAAAAACACTTTGACTATTATAGTGATATGTATGTAGCTGATATGAGGTGGAAGGCCCACAATAAGCTATTTTAACAGTGGTTTTGGTGTATGATCTTTATTCCACTAATTTTAGAAGCATTAATTTATCACTAGGAAATAGACTTAATTCTAGAAATTGTCTACCATTTTGATGTCATAACACACTTTCCTAAATAAAGAAGAAAACATATAAACATGCTAACATAAAAATTCATCTGCTTCTTCTTATACAATAGATAACTTGAGGGTTATATTGGCTGCATAAAAGTACGTGAAAGAACTCTTGAGGTCTAATGTGTGAGAGAAAAATCCTTTTTCTCCTTTTTAAGGTCTGGGTGTGATGAGTTGTTGAATAAATACATACTGACAAGGAATGCTTTACTTCTATTAATGACTACACTTACTTATAACCCAATGAATAATTCAGAGACAGATCTGGACTAAAGAATCACAAGTCAAGCTACTACTCAGAATTGAATTCCAAGTTTTAGAAACATTTGACATCTAATATAAATATGTTTTCTAACCCCAGAAAACTCCACTGCTATAAAGTTAATTCTAAATCATAGCAACCCAATATAGAATTTCTGAAATGTAGTAATCTTTACAGGAGCAGACATCCTCATCTTTTTCTCATGGAGTTGCTGCTGAGTTTGAATCACCAGCTTTGCAAATAGCAGCCTGATACCTAAACTGCAGTACCATGATGCACCTACTTATTTTGTAAGTACCTGATAAAAAAATTAAAATTTGCAAATTGGATAGATTTAGTAAAAAAACACATATATAAAATATACCATGTTTTTTGGGATTTACAAAACCTAATATAACCTTGCTTTAATGAGAATTTATCAAGAAAATTAGAGAACAAAAACAGAGTTCAATATTTGTAAAATTAGATTAAGTCATTGCTGAACATTCTTTTATCTAAAGCTGTACTTGACTATTAATTAATAACTTGATTGCAATCTAGTGGAGCATATTCAAAAGAATGCTTTACAATTTGTACTAGCACAGCCCTATTTAGGCCTAATCAGCAAAGATATGTTTGTAACATAGAGTCATGTTTATGAGATTTTTGTTGTTGATGTTATTGATACAATCTTCTCCCTGCCCCTGGATTTTATTTTCTGGCCTCCAGTCTCAGAGCCTTAGGTTAAAATAAAATTTCTGGCATAACTTTTGTTCCTCTTGATTCAATTTATAATTTCTATCTAAGTTATTTTTCATTTATTTCATGGATATGCATACATCTTGCCATGAAAAGAAAAATCCTATAAACCTCTCTTTGCAACGTGCTTTATTCATGTACAACTTGTCATAGCAACATTTGTGTGTTTCAGTGTGTAAAAGTACCATTACTTGTTCATCATTCTGATTCTGGCTGATTTCCTCCCCACCTTCTTTTGCCATTATAAAAGTACAACAAACTGTCTGTATATAGTTCAAAAATATATTTGGTTGTGCTTTCCAAATATATCAGTTTTTTTTTTTTAAACAATTTCTTATAAAGTATAGAGATCATTTCTGTTGTATTTGTTTTAAGTACCTCTGAGGATTGTTGTTGTTAAGTACCATCTAGTTGGTTCCAACTCATAGTGATCATATGGACAACAGAAAGAAATATTTCCCAGTCCTGTAGCCTCCTCAAAATTGTTGTTGTTTAAGGTTATTGTTGCTACCACCTTGTCAATTCACTTCATTGGAGTTTACATCTTTTTTGCTACCCTCCCATTTGTAAAGACTAATGTCCCTTTCCAAGAACTGGTTCCTTCTGATAACATGCCCAAAGTGTGAGAGATTAAGTCCTGCCATCCTTGCTTCTAAGGAGTCTACTGGCTGCACTTTTTCTAACACATACTTCTTTGTTCTTCTGGCAATCATGGTATTGTTGATAGTCTTCACCAATAACATCATGCATCTATTGTATCAATGTTTCTTCAGTCTTCCTTATTCATTGTCCAACGTTCACTTGCATATGAGGTGGTTAAAAGTGCCATGTTTGTCTCAAGTGCATTCTAGTTCTCAAACTGATATCTTCACACTTTAATAATTTAAAGAAGTCTTTTGTAGCAGATTTCTCCAATGTAATATGTCATTTGCTTTCTTGACTGTTGCTTCCATGAGTGTTGGGTGTATATGCAAGAAAAGTGAAGTTTTTGACAACTTCAGACTTTTCTTCATTTATGATGATGTTGTTTATTGGTCCTGTGTGAGGATTTTTGTTTCCTTATATTGACGTGTACTCTTGAAGGCTGTAGTCTTTGATCCCTATCAGTAAGTGTGTTATGTTCTCTTCACTTCCTGCAAGCAAAGTTGCATTATCTGGATATCCCAGGTTGTTAATAAGTCTTCCTCTAATCCTGCTGTCACATTTCCTTCATGTAATCCAGCTTCTCAGATAATTTGATCAGCATAGAGTTTGAATATTTATGCTACACATCTTTTGTGATTTTAAACCATTCAGTGTCCCTATTCTGTTTAAATGACTTCTTCTTTATCTATGTTTATTGGGTTCCTCGTGAGCATAATTAATTGTTCTGAAATACTCATTCTTTGCAATGTTATCCATAGTTTGTCATGATCCACCCTTTAAAAAGTCCTTGTATAGTCAATAAGGCACAAGTTAATATCTTTATGTATTCTCTGCTTCAGCCAAGATTCATGTGAAGTCAGGATTATTTCACTAGTTTCAATGTCTTTTATGAATCCAGCTTGACTTTCTAACAGTTCCTTATCACTGTACTGGTGAAAATGTTTTTGAATTACCTTTTAAGGATGTATGAGTTAATTCCATCATATAATAAGTTGAGTTTTATGCTTATAATTAATTGAAATACAATTCATAAATAGTAAGCTTTTACATTTTTAAGCGCATATTTTAGGTATTTAATTTAAAAAGCACATGAATTATTTGACTACCCACAAAAGTTTCCTCATTCCCTTTCCCAGTTAATCACTGATCTCCACTAATCACTGCTTTCTGACTTTTGTCATAGGAGGATGGTTTTGCCTGTTGTAGACTTAACATAAACAAAATAATATACTGTAAAAATGTGTGTGTCTAAATTCTTTTTCTTGGAAGTCCATGTTGTCATAGTTTAATCTCCTTCTTTTTTTGACTTTTGAATAATCTATTATAATAAGGTATAAAACATTAATTATTAGCCAGCAGTATGAACACACACAGAGGTTCCTGGGAAGAGAGCATTCGTGGTGATATGCTTCTAAAACTTATAGCCTTTGACGTTCTTTATAACTTGATTTATTTATATTTTATTGAGTAATCAAAACATGCTATCTAAATATCAGTTAATCACAACTCTATGGAGGAGTTCAACTATGCACACTATGATCAGATAACTAACAACATCAACAGTCTATTGCATTCCTATATTAAAGTTTGTTTAGCAAATCCCCAGTTAGCAGCTACTTA
>NW_006408613.1:6068952-6076527 GCF_000296735.1 Chrysochloris asiatica | reverse complement strand
TTGGGAATAACTGTAAGGTAAGTTATTCAAAACCACCAGAAGCTTTATGAGAGAATGATGAGGCTGTTTGCCTCAGAAAAGAGTTAAAGTATCAGAAACTCTAAATAGAATCAACATAAGTCAGAATTGACTTGATGGCATTGGGTTTGGTTTGTTTTAGTCAGTCATGTAAAGAATACTCAGACATTGGTGAGTTACAGGACATTAAATCTTAAGTGATACTAATGTCCTATAATGCTCATGTACTGTAGCAGTAAGAATATTCTTTGATGCTCAGATAGTATTTCAAATCTAACAGGGAATAAGCTCACAGTTGCCTGAGAATTTCCTTAAACACACCTTACCATTATTTCCCTAGTTCATGAAATTATAGATTAAACATATGGAGAATTTCGCAAAAACCCCATCTTTGTTTCCTGCCCTATGGAGTGAGGAATGTCATATTAAGAAAGACCAAGTAGAAGCTCCTGGAAGTGATCACCTTGCTAAAATAACAAACAAAAATATATCCCATAGTCTGTTAAAATTTTAGAGATAATGTCACCATTAAATAATTGAATTATACAGGAGTGCTCATTCCTAATACTTCCTCCTTATTTGTCTTTCTGAAGAAGAAATTACATTGAAAAATGAATATTGATTTTTGCAAACTAAATCTGCAGGCTCCAATTTTAGTAGCTATTCTAGATGCGGTATTTTCATTTAATTAAATCTATACTCTCCTGAGTAGTCCTTATGTGGTGTTGTAGACTAAACTGGTCTGCAAGATTTATTTAAACTACAAGTTTGGCGGTTCAAGTTCATCAGCTGCTCCTTGGAAACCCTATACAGGCTCGCTATGAGTAGGAACTGACTCAAGGGCACTTAACAATAAAATTATTGTTATAATTTTATAATAATATAAAATTATAATTGGTATACAGCTGTTAATTTCATATATTTTATTAATTATTACTGCTTACTAAAAACGGAGACCAAAAACAGTTAGTACAACGTCACTGTCATAATCCAGCTCTAGTTTGCAGAGATATTGGTCACCTTGTTATTCCAAAGAATACAATACTAGTAACCAGTGAAGTTAAGTAAAATTTGCTGTAATTTGTATGTTGAACTTTTCAGGATCCTGAATGCAGCACAAAACATATTTCTATCAAACATGTTTCCCTCACTTATTAACTCATTAATCATACCATTTAAAAGGGGCATTGAGCAAAAGAAGGCTATTCAGCAGTTTCAGACTGCTGTGAAAGTTACTTAAGAATTGGTCTACAAGACTTAAAAGATTCTATGGATTTAAAGTACCCATTGTAGATACATGTTTTACGGTACCTAAGGATGACTCTTTAGGAAAATAACAGTATAACCAACAGAATGTTGCAGCAAAGCTGGTCTCTCTTCTACATGTATCTATTCTCTTTTAGGAAAAATAGCTCCTGAATTTTCCCTGGCCTCTTGTCAGTGTTCCAAGATGCCAAGTTACTATGCCAACCAACATGGAATGTCCATAATAAATAGTAAACTATTTACCCACCAAGCCATAAATTTGGGTATGCTCAGTAGTAATCAATCATTAAGCAGAGGTGGTATATACACAGACAGGTTCAAGTTGCCCCTAGAAATACAATGAGACATGAATAATTGGATCAAATCAATCTTACTCAATGTAGTTCATGAACTAGCTGCTGGTCTTCCATCTGGGTGGTCCTCTGTGAACTGTTTCTTAAACACACTCATGATAGAAGCACAAGCGCCAAATTTGGCAAACCAACCACAGCCATACACATACTATGTAGTCAAGCTAACTTTTTTTTTTGGTAGCAAAGGAGGGAGTGATTAAAACTTATTTTTGCATAGACTATTTTGTAGTCAAGTGATACTTTGAGTAGCACTTATTCAGAATCTGATAGCCATACATCCGCTGCATTCATGTCACTCTCTCAGTGTTTACCTACAACATTTTGGGCATGTTTCAAAGGATATTTATTGAATAACAGAAACAAATTCAGGCTTTCTTTGCTGATAGATATGTACACAAACTTCCTACCAAAACAAAAATATAGAAGGGAAGAAAAAACTTGCCAGAATGAAGAATTTCAAGCAGTTTGTTTGGCAGCTCACTGATTTATGACCAATTACTCATGACTCAATAGAATGGGCAAACACTTGAAATTATATAAATTATTATTTTTTATATGAAGGTTTAGAAGAAGAGTTATAGGACTGGACATCAAAATGTGAAGTTTTTTTCTTTAAATGTAAGTGATCACCACATGTTATCAACTATTATACTTTTAATAATCACAATGACTCACCTCTTTACCTAGTCATACTGTCTTTGCTCAATGTGCCCATAATTAATACATTATGGCTTCAGAAATAGTGTTTATGAATGGTTCACCAACATAGAATTCCTCTCACCAAGATTGGGCTATGAAACACTATAGTTGAGTACCCAAATTATCAGCAACAAAGGTTAATACTGGAGCCCTTTAAACAGCTTCTTTGATTTCTGTAAACTTTTCTTATGGTAATTCTTTTCTTTTCTTTTTTTTTTTCTTTTTTAACTTTCTTCTCTGAAGTTCTCCAGATTACAAAACCATTTGCAAGGTGGGTGGTTCAAGCTCACCAGCTGCTCCTTGGAAACCCTATTCAGGGTTTCTATGGGTCAGGACCAACTCTAAAGCACTTCACAACAACAACAACAACTCTGAAGGTTAAGTATTCTTTGGGGTTGTGACTGTAAGTTATCTCAGTTTAAACTACTTTGAGAATTTCGTTTTTGTTTCAAGTTTTATTGTCATATTTTAATTTTTATTATGAATGAAAATGCATTAGCTATTGCCATTCTTAATTTAATGCAAAATCTACATTGTTTTGATTCAGTATATAAAAGACTCCAAAGCATGGGAGGATAACTGAGAATGCCTAAGGTGAGACATTAGTGATGACGAGACTTCATCTTTCATACTTTGTGTATTATTAAGAGGGACCAGTCACTGGAGGAGGACATCATGCTCAGTAAAGTAGAGGGTCAACCAAAAAAGGGAAAACCCCCCAACAGGATGTATTGACATAGTGGCAGCATCAATGGGCTCAAACATAATAGCAATTGTCAGAACCAGACATTGTTTCTGTTATGTGTAAGGTCACTATGAGATGGAACAACTCAACAGCAGCTAACAACAACAACAACAACAAAAAAGGAGAAATAAAAAAGATTAATGTAAATCTTGCATGTGATTTTTAAAAAAAGTTTTACAGTAGAAAATCTGTGACTTGTAACAGCTTTCATTAGAAGATATTCAGATTTTAGTTAATGTACCCTGAAGATAAGTGACACCTAACATAATCTAAGGAGTCCTGGTGTGGCACTGTGGGTTAGTGTGCCAGACAGCAAAGCCATTTGAACTGCAAGGTTGGTGGTTCAAGCTCAGTAGTCACTCCTCAGAAACCCTGTATGGGTCACTAAGGGTCGGATCAGACTCGATGACACTTAACAATAATAACAACAACATAACATAATGGTACAGATACAGAGTAATAGCACCCTAAATGAAGGAAAAATTCATAACTGAAATTTAGAAACACTGTATCTGATTGCTATATTTATTTCTAACATTATCATTTTCATAGGCATTATGTAAATAAGAAAGTGATAAAGAAACCACTATGATTTGCCTGCAAATAGAACATTAAGGTATGAACCTGATTCTTACATATTTAAAGAAATAAAAATGGAATCAGGTGTCTACATTTATTTCATTAATCAATACATATCACAATAAATGAAAAGCTTTAATTTACTGGAAGACAGATTTTTTTTCTTGCCTGAAAGCACAGAACACCAGAAAGATGTTTACTTTTGCCTTATTGACTATACAAATGTATTTGGCTCCATATATCGTAACAAAATATGTATAACACTTTGAATAATGAGTATTCCAGGACATTTAATAGTGCTCATGAAGAACTTGTACATAGACCAAGAGATAGTCATTTGAACAGAACAAAGAGTTACTGAATATTTTAAAATAAATAAAGGTGTGTGACATGGTTGTATCACTTAATCATACCTTTATATTGACCAAAAATTTGAGACTCTGGATTATAGGAAGAAAGATGTGCCATCAGGATTGGGGGAAGACTCATTAACAATCTGTGATATGCAGATGACTCAACTTTTCTGGCTGGAAGTGAAGAGAACTTAAAATACTTACTGATGAAGATTGAAAACTATAGTCTTAAGTATGGATTTTTCCACAGCTATATAAAGAAAACAAAAATCTCAAACCTGAATCAATAATTAGCATCATGATAGATGGAGAAAAGAATTGATGTTGTAAAAGACTTAATTTTACGTGGATCCATAATCAGCATTCATGGAAGCAGTAGTCAAGAAATCAAGTATTATCTTGCATTAAGCAAAACTACTACAAAAGATCTCTCTTTAAAGAGTTAAGGAAATAAGATGTCAGTTCAAGAACTAAGGTGTACCTAACCCATGCCAAAGTATTTTCTCTGAAATGCTAAACATAAGTTTGGCAGTTCAACCCCCACTGCAGCTTATGTTTGCAAACACTGTATCAGATCACTGAGAGTCAGAATCCACTCAAGACACTTAATAATAATAAATATGGCTCAGAACACTGAAGAGTGAATAAGAAGATTCAATGTGCTTGAAATATGGCTTTGATGAAGAATATTGAAATTACCATGGACTGCCAGAAGAACAAACTGTGTTGTGGGAGGGACGATTGGTGTCCGAATTAGTATAGATGGTTGGAGGATGGACACATATCTGAGCTCATCCACTGCCTCTGAGGAATCTGTCTTAAGTTGATGCTGAGTTTGATTCTCTTTCTTGCTGAGGAGGTCAACGTATATTTTCTCTGCATCAGGCTTACAGGTATAAATCTTGATCCGTGTCAAAATTATTTACCTGTGATTTTCTTTTTGTAAAGAATAATATAATTTCTACTTTTGTAATAAATAAAATCTAACTATCTTAAAGAAGAAACCTGCAAATATTTAGAATAATTTAAAAGTTTTATAAAACGTCAATAATGCTTTTATGCAGCTGTAAAGTTGAAACCTTCTTAACAGATCTACTAAGAAATTATTTTGAAAACAAAATTCACTAGTTCAGTAAATAGATCCTTACACAAAATGGCGATATTTTTGCTATACGATAGAGACTTGTTACACAATTAAGTATATAAGAACACAATATATCCTCAAGAAACTGAAATATATTTTAAAATATGTCTTATTTGTAATAGATTCAGAATTAGATTGCAGTAGAATAACTAACATTTTTTGTTGTTATTAAAGGTGAATTTTGCATTTGTCATCTGAGTTTTATAAAACATATTTATCTTAAAGTTTTATTTACTTAAGTATATTGTATTGTTTTTTACTGGGTTATTTATCTCACTATTTTCATTAAATTTCCATTTGCTTATTCTTTTGGTTTATGTTCTTTTGATCATATTGTACATGTAATATTTATTTTCTTTGGTAATGTGTGTCAAAGACACTTACTTGGTTTATTAAATCACCTATGGTGTCTTTGTTTTTTTCATTTTGCTTATGTTTTATTCCTACTTTGTCTATTATTTAATATCTTACACACAAATAACCCCTGCTTTGTTTCTCTTCAAGCATTATTTAAAGCTAGATATCATTTTAAATCACAAATAAATACTAAAATTTAATGAAAATAGACTTTCATATATCATCCATTTTAATTTATAAGAATAAGATGATTGATTATCTGTAGAGGATGTAGATTATTATTTTGCTCACTTAAAGAAAAATACAGATAGAACACACTACTAGGAAAAATAAAACAGGATGAAAAATATTAAATAAGTTCAGAAAAAAATAATCACTGCATTTATGAAAATGTGGTAAAAAGTGATTGTTGTTTCAGTAATAGACTTAAAGATAAATAGATACCTTGAGAGTATCAGAGATTTCTCCAATTAATAAAATCAAGTTTCAAGCAGACTGAAATATCTTTTGATATTTACCTACTTATGTTTGTATATAGAATCCTGGTGTGGTGATGCAAGATAAGCACTTGACCACAAGAGCGGTTTGAAAGGCATGGTCAGTGGTTCAAACTCACCAGCAGCACCTTGGAAACCCAATATAGGGTTGCTGAGCCAGGACTGACTCATAGGCACTTAGCAGCAACATCAAAAAGAAAGACCAGCTGATAACCACTATTACGCATTAACTGCTAAAGCCAGTGATGATAAAAATGAAGAATGCTATCAAATTATTCAGTCTGATATTGATCAAAGATGCAATCAAGGTATATGATAATTACTGGTGATTGGAATGCAAAAGTTGGAAACAAAGAGGCTCAGTAGTTGGAAAATATGACCTTGGTGATAGAAAAGTTGCTAGAGACCCCATGATAGAATTTTGCAAGAATGATGACTCATTCATTGAAATTATCTTTTATAAACAATATAAAAAATAACTAAACATATGGATCTCACCAGATAGTATATATAGAAGTCAAACTGACAGCATCTGTGAGAAGAGACATTAGAAAAGCTCCATATCATATCATCAGTCAAAACAAGAACAGGGGCAGTCTGTGGAACAGACCATCAGTTGCTCATATAAAAGTTCAGGCTGAAGCTGAAGAAAATTAAAACAAGTCCATGAACATATTTAAACTGCATTTAGAGATTATCTAAAGAATAGATTTGATGTATTAGACACTAATGACTGAAGACCAAAAGAGTTGTGGGACGACATCAGGAACATTACACAGGAAGAAAGCAAAAAGTTATTAACAAGACAAGAAAGAAGTAGAAGATTAAAAAGGATTTCAGAGAGACTCTGAAACTTGCTATCCAGTGTAGATATGATAAAGCAAATGGAAAAAATGAGGAGGTAAAAGAGCTTTACAAGAAAATTTAAAGGGAGACTCAAGAATACAGTCAAGTATTTAAATGAAATGTGCAAAGACCTAGAGTTAGAAACTAAAAGGGTAGAGCACTCTCAGCATTTCTCAAGATGAAAGAACTGCAGAAAAAATTCAAGCCTTAATTTGTAATATTGAAGGATATTATGGGAAAATTATTGAATGATAGAGAATACATCAAAATTAGATGGAAGGTATACACAGAGTCACAGTACCAAAAAAAAAGATCAATATTCAACCATTTCAAGAGGTAGCATATGATCAAGAACCAATGACCCTAAAGGAAGAAGTCCAAGGAGCATTGAAGTCATTGGTGAAGAACAAGGCACCGGAAACACATGAAATACAAATTTAAATCTTTCAGCAAACTGATTCAGCACTGGAGGCCTCACTTATGTAAGCCAAGAAATTTAGAAGACAACTATCTGGCCAACTGACTGGAAGAGATCCATATTTGTGCCCACTATAAAGAGAATATCAGAAAGATGTTTACTTATGTTTTATTGACTATGCAAAGGCTTTTGATTGTGTGGATCATGACAAGCTATGGACAACATTGAGAAGTATGAGTATTCCAGAACACTTAATTGTCCTTCTGAGAAATCTGTACCTGGACCAAGAAGCAGTTGTTC
>NW_006408613.1:6060261-6064262 GCF_000296735.1 Chrysochloris asiatica | reverse complement strand
TAAATTATTACATATGCCTGAGTGGGTTTTTTTGTTTGTGTGTTTTAAAAAAATCTAAAGTGGATAGAGAGAAATACTTTTAACTGATGATATATGGAGGGGATTATAATCATTGTAATGAAGCAAGTATTATGAGTTGTTGAATGTGAAACTGATGATGTGCCCTATAAACTTTCACTGAATCCAAAATAAAAACCTTAAAAAAAAATGGATAAAAGATTGAAGTTGTCGAAGACTTCATTTTGCTTGGGTCAGTCATCAATACTCAAGGACGCAGCATGCTGTCAAGAAAGCAAATGTAATATTAGGCAACTCTATTGCATATGACCTCCTTAAAATGTTTAAGACCAAAGATGTCAGTTGGAGGATTAAGATGCCCCTGATCTAACTGTGGTATTTTCAATACCAACATATGCATGCAAAAGTAGAACAGTGAATAAGGAAGACCACAGCAGAATTGATGCTTTTGAGATATGGTGCTGGAGGAGAATATTAAAAGTACCATGGATGGCCAAAAGAATAAACAAATCTTTGTTGGATGAAGTACAGCCAGAGTGCACCTTGGAAGTCAGAATGGCCAAACTTTGTCTCTTATACTTCAGACATATTATCAAGAAGCACCTGTCCCTGGAGACGAATAACATGTTTGGTAAAGTAGATGGTTGGAGAAAAAGAGGAAGACCCCCAATGAGGTGTATTGGTAGCAGTGATGGGCTCAGGTGTAATAATGATTGTGAGTTTGGCCCATGACTGGGCAGTGTTTCGTACTGTTATGCATAGGATCACTATGAGTTGGTAATGACTCAATGGCACCTAACAACAACAACAACAACAATAGGATATTATGGTCATAAATGCAGAATTCTGATGTGAAATTAGTATTAAACACTACAGCTTTAAACACAGGCATCAGGTTATTAAAGTATTGAAAATTATGTTTAAAAATGATTTAGTTGTTTTAATATTTTAGTATAATTATTATGATATTTTGGGCCAAATCAATGTAGAAATATCAAAATTGAGATGCTAAAATGAATCTAATACCATCAGAAAACTTCACATCCTATAAGAAGATGACTTGCAAACAAGTTTATATATCTGATTCAAAGGACAGTAACAAGAATTTTATTTTCTCCTTTGCCTAGTACTTTACATAGGTAAATAATAGCGACAGTCTTGTTCTTTAATATGATTGTGAAACACACTCCCCATATGATCAAGGAAATCCTAAGTGATTCAACTCTTCAGTTAACTCTAGATTTGGTGCATTCTAGAGTACATGGCATAAGCAAAGAGAAAACATCTCTGATTCATAAAATTATCAACCAAAGTCTCAAAAGTGTCTCAAAAAGCAGTTATAAAATGTGTCAAGAAACAATGAGCCAAGTAGGTAAGTAAGCATAAAAACATTTCAGATATTATTTATTATATAAAAACATGTACAATGCTTACAATATAAAAATCCAACTCATTGCCATTGAATTGAGTCCTTCACATAGCAACCCTATGTATACTTTCCAGGCTGTAAATCTTTACAGGAATAGAATCCTCCTCTTTCTTCCTTAAAGCAGCTGGTGGATTTGAACTTTTGATCCTGCAGTTAGCAAGCCAATGCATAACCAAAACATAACAAAAATAAAACAGTTACTGTCAAATCAATGTCAACTCATGATGACCCCATGTATTTCAGAGTAGAAACATACTATGTAAGGTTTGGATGGCTGTTTTTCAAATGTAGATTGCTAGGCATTTCTTTTTAGGTACCTGTGGATGAACTCAAACCTCCAACTTTAGAGCTAGCAGCTGAGGACATTAGCTATCTCCACCACATAGGGACTCCCAAGTAAAATAGGAGTTATAGTAAAAGTGACCAATAATATTTTGAATAAATAAATATGAATTCCAATGTAGTTATTGAAGGTGACATATCAATGGATAGACTAATGATAACAGAACAGACGTTGTTTATACATGATCAGTACTTTCATAAAAGAAAAAAAATAAAGAATGATTACAATTATGTGGGAATGCAGAAACAGCAAATCTGAAAGTAATTAGGTCCACATTTTCTGGTGACACAATTATCTATTAAGAAAATGGAAGTAACCATTAAAGTAATATTATGCTACTATTCAAGATAGAAAACAGACAATGAATTCCAAGTGGGTTTCAACAATAATATAGAAATAGAATAAAAGAAAACAAATAAACATTCATCATTACATTTGACATTAATTGTACATGTTTTCTCTGAGAGTGACTGTTTGCTGTCTTGTTACTTACTACTCCTACATTTTTGTCACATTTTAAAATTATAAGACTTAATACTTTGTCTGGAAGATTCACTATATACATAAAAATAAACATTGCAAATTCTGATAATCACCCTTACATCTAGTGGACTAAAATGAGCATTGCACTTGCTCTTGCAATGAAAAAGAGTCAGTCTAATTTCAAATCTGTATATTTTCAAATGTGATGAAGAACTGATGTCACAGAATTATCAGTTTGCAAGAAATCCCAAAATAAGCAGTGTGTATAAGGTAAAATCTCTGGTAGTGTAGTGATTACGAATCAGACTGCTAATCTCATCATTAGCAGTTCGAAACTACCAGCTGTTCCACAGGAGAAAGATGAGGCTTTCTACTCCCACAAAGAAATACAGCCTTGGAAACCCTGTAAAGTGTCTCTGTGAGTCAGAACCTACTCCATGGCACATAACAACAACAAAAATAAGGTAAAAGGAGATGTAAATACATGCTTCTTTGTGGTGGAAATAACCAGACATTACTAAGAAACAGTTCAACTAGAATGGTAACCAAGAACAGGGTGAAAAACTTGGGGTCTCAGAAACTAGGGGAGTTCAAATTATTACACAGTTTCCCTGTCTTCACAAACTCCAAGTAGCCCTAACACAAATGGCTCAAACAGCCCTAAGTAGTGTTCATAGTGGTACAGACCTGGGGGAGGTATAAGAAACTTAAGGTGAATTGCTCTTTCTCCCCACTACATATCAAAACCATATGTAAGTGAAGGAAATTTTTGTTCAGTTGATGAATAGTCCTTGTAGCTAAGGGAATAGAATACTACTACTAGTACTACTATTAATTATAATAATAATAAGGGAAGAACAGGGGAATTAGCACTGCTTCTCCCTTGAGACACAGACTTGTTATATGCAAAACTCTACAACTAATTAGAACAACAAAAACAAAGCCTCCATCACACCAGATAGGAAGCAACTATAATTATCTAGTTGAATTAGCTACCTTATAATTACCAGCTTTGATTTAAGTCTTAAAGTATTTGACTTCTTCCTTCAGTTTGTTATAGATGAGTATGCGTTTGTGTGTCTTCATTTGCATGAATGGATTTTTTTTCATTTGCTTGCATAATATTTATACAAACACACATACATTCATATGTATAAACTATATTTCCATTTTTCCTGTGCTGCCTTTAACTGCTTGTATAACTTTAGCAGAAGACATGGATCCTCTTATCACTTTTGAAATAGTCAACTATGTTCTGTGCATTATAAAGACTTAGGAAACTTTGTGCTTAATTCTAGTACTTAACCAAGTTTCTTTACATTGAAAAAGCCATTCCTTCACCGTCTCTGTTTTTAATGTCTCAAATTTACTAAAATGAACCTACTCTATAAGATTCATTTAAGCTCTGATATCATTAGTACTGAATACACTCTTCATTCAAGTGTATCATATAATCCTATGAAATAAACATACATGACAACATGATAGCAATCAAAAAGTCAATCTCTGTGGCTATGTCACTGACTCTGGGTTCAAGAGTCCCCTGGATTTGCCACACAGCTTCGTTGCTGTTTTTCCCTCACTTCCCTTTATTGGTGACAAACATGGTCACCAATCATAGCATGTATTTCCGTTGTGTCTTAGTCTTAGAAGGTTTGTCCTGAGGGGACCTGACCACTTACCTTGATATCTCCTGGGTGAGCCACTTGTTTGTTCTTGTAGTAATCA
>NW_006408613.1:6057690-6058652 GCF_000296735.1 Chrysochloris asiatica | reverse complement strand
CTAAAGGTAATAAAAAAGTGGCTGCAACTATAAATTGACAGAGGACTTCTAGATGTTCAAGCCAGATTCAGAAGAAGACATGGAACAAAGGATATCATTGTTTCAGTCAGATGGGTCTTGACTGAAAGCAGAGAATATCAGAAAGATGTTTACCTGTGCTTTATTGGTTATGCAAAGACTTTCAATTGTGTGGATAATGACAAGTTATAGACATCATTATGAAGTATAAGTATTCCAGAACACTTAATTGTGCTTATGAGAAACCAGTACATAGGCAAAGAAGTAGATGTTTGAACAGAGCAAGAGAACACTGAATAGTTTAAATTAGGAAAGGAGTGCACCAGGGTTGTATTCTTTCATCATACTTACTGATGGTGATCAAAGACCACAGTCTTCATTATGGGTTGCATCTCAATATAAAACAAACAAAAACCCTCACAACTGAACCAATAAAGAACATCTATATAAATGGATAAAAGAGGGAAAACAAACAAGATGGCGGATCGCAAACAACAACACAGAATACCCAACCAAGCAGGCTCAGGGGATGGTCCCAGAACTCTGAACCACATATAAAGGAATATTTAGAAGGTTGGAAGTCTCATAGCTGGGGGAATTTGTGGCAGAAGCAAGAAATCTATTGTTTTCTACTCCAGGATGCTTGGCTGCTCCAGGAGCCACCATCGTGGGTGAGACCACGTGGGGGAAAGTTCAGAGTGGCCACAGACTCCTGGCAGAACCGCTGAGATAAAGGTGTGGGCATTCTTTTCTTTTAGTATCTATTCATTGTTCCCTTGGTATCTGCACACCTCCATTTTGGTGACTATAGAGGTGCCTGAGCTAGTGGGCACCCCAGTCCCACCCTCGGAGGGTGCCACTATACATGCGCACAAACCTTCTCAAAATTTAAAGAGATAGTGTCCAATTAAAACCAAATGGCCACAGCCAACCCTGAACTGTTT
>NW_006408613.1:6047735-6051005 GCF_000296735.1 Chrysochloris asiatica | reverse complement strand
ATATATACACATATACATATATACATATAATAATTTACACCACCAAAGGGCACATTCTGCAAGTCTGCCTCCTGCTCTCCATCTCTTAGTCCCTCTCTTCTCAGGAAATCTAGAGTCTCTGCTTCTTTGGATAAGGTCTCGCATTCTGCTTGTGCTCTTCTCCCTTGATTCTTCAGTCTCTTACTTTCTCAGTGATCACACTAATATTTCTAATTATCTTCTTATTTGACACCCTAGAGAATTTTACACCCCAATGCAGTATATACCATATGAAAACTGGAATGTGATAATTACCTTTTTTGGAAAAATTCTCAGGGTAATTAGCTTTAAGAAGGGATACATGTAGAAGTTAGAATTATAAATACTGATTTTCTTGAAAAAAAAAGTCAATCTCCATTTCCTGATTTTCAAAAAAATATTATAATATCATTTTTGACCTTATGTTGTTGTCATTAGGTACCATCCAGTTGACTCCAACTTATAGCAACCCTATGTGCAACAGAAAGAAATATTGCCTACTTTTGCACTATTCTTACAACTGTTTCTATGTTGGATCCCATTGTTAAGCCACTGTGACAATTTATCTTATTAAAGGTCCTCCCCTTTTTCTTTACCCTCTACTTTACCAAATATGATGTCATTCTCCAATGATCGGACCCTCTTGATAACATGTTCATAGTTCATGAGACAAAGTCTCACCAGTCTTACTTCCAAGGAGTATTCTGGCTGTACTTCCAATACTGATTTACCCCTTCTTCTGACAGTTCATGGCACATTCAGTATTCTTTGCCAATACCATGATTCAAAAGTATCCATTCTTCTTTGATATCACTTATTCATTATCCAGTTCTCATATTCTTATGGTGCTGATGCTGGTGATTGTGTGCCGTCAAGTCATTTCTAACTCATAGCAACTCAACATAGGGTTTCCAAGGCTGTAAATATTTACAGGAACAGAAAGCCTCATCTTTCTCCCAATGAACAACTGAAAGAGTCAACCTGCTTACCTTTCAGCTAGCAGTCCAGTTTGTAACCAATTACATGTATATGAAGCAATTGAAAATACCATGGCTTGGATCTGTTGCACCTTAGTCTTCAAAGCAAGATTTTGGTTTTCTACACTTTAATGAGATCTTCTGTAACAGATTTGCCTGATGTCATTTGATTCCCTGATTACTGCTTCCATGAGTGTTGATTATGGATCCAAGTAAATTGAAATCATTAAAAACTTCAACCATTCTTCCATTACTGAGCCAGTTGTGAGGATTTATTGTGTTTTATGAAGTTCAATCATATCAGTGACTTTACTTTTAGATCATCATTAGTAAGACCTCCTAGTCTTCTTTGCATTCAGAAATTTTACCTAATATTATTGAAAAATATGTACTTCATAGTATTCAAAGAAGATACTGCATTTACATTGTGCTATACATTTTCTAGATGAGTTGCTTGTGCTCATGTTTTCTGCTCTAGGCTCCCTAAACCAAATGATATGTATCTAGAGTTCTGAGCAACTCTAGAAAGTGGTATTCATTCAGAAAAGGGTGTGTGTGTGCAATGTAATTTGTTCACAACATTCATCCACTAAAATTATACACTTTGTACACAGATAAAGTTTCCTCTGTGCTGTTTGAGGATATCATTTTTTTAAGAATTACACATTATATCCTGGGCTACAGCAGTAAATTGTCCTTCCAATTTTGATTCATATAACACACATAAGAACTTAGATATGAGGGGAAGATTGTGATTCAGATAAGTCCATGTTTGTTTTTCCAGCTCCTCATGCCGAAAAATGGAGTCCTAGTTCGGCACAGTGGGCTAATGCACTGGGCTGCAAAGTCATTTGAGCCACATGGTCTGTGGTTCAAGCTCATCAGTTGCTCCTTGGAAACCCTATACAGGGTTGCTATGGGTCAGAACCAATTCTATGGCACTTAACAACAACAACAACGTGCCAAAAAATATTGGTTCTTCTTTTGAATCAAACATATTTGGGGTGAAGCTAAACAATGATAGAAAGTATGAGAAATTGTTCTGGAGTTGCACAAATAAAATGGAGAAATTGCAGCAACATAGCTTCTCTTGTGGGTGTTATTTAAAGGATTTGCCATTTATCTTGGCAACATAGAATTATTAGGGAGCTGATTATAGGGACTGAGCTTGCAATTGCACTAACTTAAAATATTAGACATGAAAACAAGAAAACTCAATCTAAGCACTGAAAGGGATAATATTTTTTATGGTGCTGAAGGATAATCATTGGACTGCTAGCAGCAAGGGCGATGGTTCAAACCCAGCAACTAATTCTTGGAAACCCTTTACAGGATCACTATAAGACAGAAGTAATTGTATGGTGCTTAACAGACACAAGAAAGCTTGCCTAAGAGAATGGAGGGGTGCTTTACTGCTATCATCTATGTGATTTCAAATAATGACAGCAACTCACTGATCTGATTTAAGCCTAAAGCATGGGCAAAGGAAAACAACAGTGTCTTTAAGGAACCCAATTACAAGTTGGTTGAAAGCTCTACAAAAATATATGACTATGGTGTTCTGTGGCACTGTAATATAAGCACTGAACTGATAACTGCAAAGTTAGTGGTTAAAACCAGCCGCTCCTCAGTCCTTGTGGAACTATAGGATAAATAATGGACTGGTAACTAAAAGATCAATGGTTCAAACCCATCAGCTGCTTATACAGGGTTGCTATGAGTTGGAACCAATTCCATGGCACGTGACAACAACAAATGAGTCAGAACTGATTCAATAGTACTTTACAGCAGTAGGATGTTCCTAATAAAATAAAGCTTATGAGAGATAGTGAGAAAAATTGTATCAACAAAAGAAAGAAGCATACATATGAAATGTAACAGCATACACAAAAAAATTTTACAACTCAAATTAAGCAATTTCTAAATGAAATAATTTGTTATTGTTGTTAAGTGTCATCGAGTCAGTTCCAACTCATAGTGAAGTCATATAGAGTCTCTGATGAGCATCTGGTGGGTTTGTACTGCCGATCTACAGTTAGTAGTTCAGTGTTTATTTTGCAGCACCACACCATATAATTAACAAAATTTCCACATACAAAGTAGAAATTCATTACTTTCAGTAGAAAAGTAGAAAACCACTGTTTAGGTCACAATTATTTGATTATCTCATCAAATACAAAACATTTTTCAAAACCTAGACTACATAATCAAAATAAATGATACTTATATTAATGGTGGAAATAAAACAGATATACATACTGAATGTTTTAAAATT
>NW_006408613.1:6045009-6046906 GCF_000296735.1 Chrysochloris asiatica | reverse complement strand
CAAGTGTGGCGGCGGTAGTGAGGTTGGCCCAGGATCGGACATTGTTTCGTTCTGCTGTTCATGGGGTCACTATGAGTCAATTCTGACTCGATGGCACCTGACAACAACAACATGACAGATTAATGAGAAGTATGACGGGTTTAACTGACCTTCCAAAAGATATGTTGATGAACATAATGTTGTTTTTGGAAATACATTTTTCTTTGCATATATTATTAATTAAAGAAATAATTCTGAAGTAAGTTAGCTCATAATTCTAATTCCTTCAGGGAAGCATTATATAGAAGAAAAGGACATTGAAAGGAAATTGTATGTGTGGCAGTGAAGGAAAGGAGACTGTGATTTAGAATCTAACTAAATGTCAAGAAACACTAGGCTACCAAAATTTGGAAGAGACAACAAAGCCTTTTTCTCTAAAGGGAGTAGAGAGAGATCAGAGTCCTGCACATCCAATGGACTTCTAGCCTCTAAAACTAGGAGAAAATTAATTTCTGTTCTTTAAAATCATCTGTTTTGTGGTATTTTGCTACAGCAGTTATAGGAAACTAAGACATATAATCTGATAATAAGAAAAGTTTGGGAAATTGAAAAAAAAAAAGAGAAAGGAATTGCACCTATAAAAGAAAAACCCTCATATAAAGAAGAGTTTAGTTTTCTTTACATTGAGATGTAGTCCATACTGAAAGGTGTAATCTTTGGTGTTCATCAATAAGTACATAAAGTCCATTTTGCTACCAGTGTGCAAAGTCACATTAATTACATATTGCAGGTTGTTAATGGGTCTTCCTCCAATCCATATGCTATGTTTTTCTTCATACAACCCAGCTTTTCAGATTATTTGTTCAGCACACAGACAACAGAAATATGATGAAAGTATGCATCACAGCACCAGCACATCCCTTTCCTGATTTTAAATCATTAAGCATCCCCTTGTTCTATTCAAATGATGGCCATTTGGTTTATGTACAGGTTCCTCATTAGCACAATTAAATATTCTGGAGCATCCATTATTTGCAGTATTATCCATGGTTTGTCATGATCCATATAGTCAAAAGCTTTGCCTAGTCAATATATTACAAGTAAACATCTTTCTTGTCTTCTATGCATTCAGTCAACATCCTTCTGATGTCAACAATGATACCCCTACATCCATGTCCTTTTTGAACCTGGCTTGATTTTATGGCAGTTCCATATTGATGCATTGTTGCAGTTGTTTTTTAATTATCCTCTGCAAAATGTTACTAGCATTTGATATTAGTGACATTGTTGGATGATTTCCTCATTCTGTTGGGTACCCTTTCTTTGGAATATACAAAAATATGTGCCTTTTCAAATCTGATTGCCAGGTAGCTGTCTTTCAAGTTTCTTGTAATAGAGGACAGAGTGCCTCCAGTGTGGCAGCAGTGAGTTGAAACAAATTTATTTGTATTCTGTCAGCACCTGGAACCTTTTTATTCACAAGTGCCTTCAATGCAGCTTGTACTTCTTCCTTCATTACCATGGGTTCTTGGTCATATGCTATTTCTGAAAACGGTTGAACATTAGCTAACTCTTCTTAGTATAAGAACTGTGTATTTCTTTCATCTTGTTTTGTTGTTTTCTTCATAATTCATTAATTTTTTGCTAATGTTGTTGTTGTTAGGTGCCATTGATTCGGTACTGACTCATAGCAACCTCATGCACAGCAGAATGAAACAATGCCTGATCCTGGGTCAACCTCACTACTGTTGTCACACTTGAGTCCATTGATGCTACCACTTGGCCAATCCATCTAGTTGGGGTTCTTCCTCTTTTTCTCTGACCCTCCACGTAACCAAACATGATATCCTTCTCCAGAAACTGGTCCCTCCTGACAATATGTCTGAAGCATGACAGACAAAGTTTGGCCATCTTGACC
>NW_006408613.1:6033044-6042239 GCF_000296735.1 Chrysochloris asiatica | reverse complement strand
ATAGCTTTCAGAATCACAGCAACTAACAAGTCACCACAGTATGACAAGCTGACAGATGAGTGGTGGTTAGAAAAATAGAAGACTATAATTTATCTTTAGTTGTTGTTGTTGTTAAGTGCCATCGAGTCGGTTATGACAATGGAATTAGAATAGAAAGTTTCAGTATGTTCTCTAATGTATTGAATAGATATTTAACTTGATAGATAATCATAGCTAGCTATAGAGATAGATACAAGGACACTTAATAAAGTTTGTGGAAAAATTAAACTAACAGTTATGGAAATATTCCATAAACTTTCTGAAGCTCCTTTTGTAGATATAGATAGATAATGATACAGCTTGCAGACATAGAAAACAAACACACACGTATCCCTTTATATATTTGAGAACATTTTAGACAAGTTCAAATTAAACTGCATTTGACAAAATAATTATCTGTACTCAAAAAATCATCATAAAAACCAACTAAGATAATGAAATGTAAAGATATTATCTGGGTCAAATAAGATAGAGGTAAGGGTTAGGGGTAAAAACACATTTTTTTTAACTTCTCATGCATGACCGCAACATTGACTGGTCCTGTGCTATCTCTATAATCATGACTATTTTCAGTCTCCATTGTATGGTCTCTGTGTATTTGGAATGCCTTCTTGCTTATGGGCCTCATCTTTTAAAACTATATCAAATTTTAATTAGCTAATTTTTAAAAATAGTCAGATATTTTTACTTAGTTTGTCTTAGTCTATCATGTCTACTGAATTTTGTCTACCCTGAGTGATTTATTGGTATTTACAATATCAGTGGCATATTTCCCAGCACCATAGCTATATGCAACACAGCATAGTATGACAAGCTGACTGATAGCATGACTAACTTAAAGTTGGGTGGTGTAGGAATAGCCAGAAAAGGCACTATTGAAATAATTGATCAAGTTTGAATATAAATAGATTCTTACAGAATATCAATGATATACTGATAGCAATTTTATAGTTATGCTAGCACAATGTCTTGTGATTAGAAAATTGTATTAATTGCATATCGAATCTAAGAAATGTGAGTTCTTGCAATTTATTATTGTCATTATTGCTTCTTAATACATTAAAAATAAAATCACAGAAAAATTTATAAATAGTATATTGCAATAATGAAGGCTGTATAGTAGAAGAAAAATATGAAAGCAAGCATCTATAAGATTAAGTTTGTCTTTTGGACTATTTCTGTACTATCCTCAATTTGTAACCATCAGTTTCTTTTGTTGTTGTTGTTTTCTCCAGACTAGTTTAAGTAATCTGTAAAAGCTGAATTTCATGGAGTCTAAAGATCAGTGAAGTGAGGAAAATGTATATTGATTATCTTGATGGATCAATGAGTGGTTCTAAATGCATACATAAAAATAATTGAATGTCAAATATTCTATAAAAAACATTTTATAAATTGCCACTTAATGAGAAATCAATTTTTCTCAGCACTTTTTGGTATTAGATATTATTTGAGAAACATTTTTCTAGTTTGCAGTTGACATAAATTCCATGAATACAATATAAATATGTACTTTTTGTGTAAAATTAAGCTATCATATTTATAGGTTAACCTTATAAATAAACAAGTTAGGGTTTTTTGTTTCATTAAGCCATATAAGTTAGCTATTTATTTAAAACAATGAACTATGTCTCATATGGGTATTGACATGCAATGTGCCTTTAAGACTGTTCAACTTACTCTGTCCCTTCTCTTGCTTTCTGAATGTCTTTTTGTTTGTGATACAAAGGAAAATAAAACCCATTAAGCTATTTCTTTTTATGAAATCAAGGTATTTGTTCAGACACTGCATGTGGTCTAAAGACAAAGAAATTCACATATGCAATTTTTCCCTGATTGCATAGGCAGTTTCTTTATCAGGATGAGGAAGGCTGTCAGAAACCAGGATATTCAGAACTTAAAGTTTTGTGGGTTTTTTTCTTTAACATTCTCTATTTAAGATAGTCATTACCCTGCAAATTATCTCCATGCCATCTAAGGTTCCAAAACATCTATTATAGGTCATCATGTAGCTTACAAAAAATCATTTTTCAGCCTGATTACTTCTTAGTACTCACACACAAAGAAAGATGGCAATTTTTTTTTTTAACCACACCTAGTGAAGTTTTGAAATCTTCAAGCACCCTGCTGTTAGGTGCCATTAAGTCAGTTCCAACTCATAAGGACCCTATGCACAAGAGAATGAAACACTGCCAATCTTGTGCCATCCTCACAATTGTTTTTAAGTTTGAGCCCAGTGCTGCTGCTTTCAATTTCCTTGGAGATTTTCCTCTTTTTCACTGACTTTCTCTTTACTCAGCATGATATCCTTCTCCAAAGACTGGTCCCTCCTGACAACATGTTCGAAGTATGGGAGAAGATGTGTCCTTATCCTTGCTTCCAAGGAGAGTTTCAGGTGTAATTCATCAATAGAGATTTGTTTGTTCTTCCAGCAATCCATGGAACTTTCAACATTCTTCTCCAACACCTTAACTCAAAAGTATCAATTCTTCAAAGATCTTCCTTCCTTATTCAATGTCATACATTCTCTTGCATATGAAGCCATTGAAAATAACATGGGGTTGAGTCAGGTACACTTTTGTTCTCACACTGACATCTTGGATCTTGACACTTTAAATAGTTTTTGTGGAAGAAATTTGCTTATGCAATAAGTCTTTTGATCTCTTGATTGCTGTTTCCATAGTTGACAATGGGTCCAAGCAAAATGAACATCACAAATTGATATATTTGATAATCATTACTGTCTGAGAAGTTGACAGAGTTAAAAATAACATAATAACAATTTGAGATTGCTAAGAATTTTCAAAAGTTAAAATGTACTGGAAGTAGAATGAAGTGTCTAAAGAAGTGCTGTAAATGGAGTTCCATAGTTTGGACTTCTCATGTTTTGTAGAGGGTATTGAAGTGTATCCAAGTATCCAGTGAAAGTTAGTGAAGTCAATTTAAAAATCAATGACTTTCCATCATTTCTGAGAAATAAAAATTTTTACATTTTTCTATTAGAAATAAAATAGAAAATGAAAGCCAGAAAGCAAACAAACATAAACTATCTTTATCTTCATCTTAAACTACAAAAGTAGTTTCCAAATTTCAAGTATCCATTAATTTGTTTAAGTCTTATGCTTTTTTGTAGTAAAAAGTGCTAATTTGACCTAATATTTGAATTCTTAATTAGGAATTTGATACAGTAGAATATTAAAGAGACCATAAATCTTTCTACATATTTAAAGTATATAATTTTATAATGATGAGTATAAAATTATTTTAGTTTAGGTATGCAAATGTTTCCTTTTGTTGTTAAGTGCCCTCATTTCCACTCACTGTGAGCTTGTGTAGGAGGAATTCCAGGGTTTGAACCATCAACTCTGAAGTTAGCTGACTGACTTTTATCCTAAAGCACCACAGAATTATGCAAATAAGAGGAGTGAAACAAATGCATATTCATTAAGCTAATCAAATAAATGTATCAATTGATTGAATTTATCGGTGTATATTTATTTTATCTACTGCTGTGTTCCAGACATTGTGGGGTACACTGGGAATAAAGAAAATAGAAACACATAGTCTATGGCATGAAAAAGCTAATGTAATTGTTAGGAAATACAATGAGTGAACGTTTCTGATATAATATGATAGAGTTAAAGATAGAAATTCCATTTAATATTCTTTAAGTCATTGAAAAATCCTGTTTTACAGTTAAAACTAAAATAAATATTTTACTGGATTCATCTTGAAATTGTCTATCTATGCCTCTATAATAGATTGAAAGAGCAGTGAAGCATGCCTCACTGATGTGTTAGATTTCTCCTTTGTGTGAAGAAAGTTATCAATATTGAATTTTTTTTCTTTCCCTAATGGCCAACAGAAGTAAACTTCTGCTTATCAGGAATAAAACTCACTGCCATGAGTCAATTCTGATTCATAGCAACCATATGCAGAGTTTCTGAGGTTATAAACCTTACTAGAGCAGAAAAGTCCTCTTTTTCCTGAAGATTAGAACCGCTGACCTTATAATTAGCAGCGCATCTGTAACCCATTATACCATCACGGCTTCATTCATCTCACCTTTGCTTCCAGTACTTTCTTCACTTAGCTTTCTGGTCCTCACAGTCTTATTGTTTTTTCTCCAAATACTCTGATCACATTTTAAATCTATTTTGCTAGATTTGTTTTCATCATCATCTCCTTTTATTTAGTCTATAAATATTTGCATTGGAGACCTCATGTATCGGCATAGCTTAGCACACTCAATATATAACTTAACTGCTTTCCCTAATAGAGAAATTAAATCCTGGTATGGCATGTGGGTTAATGTGCACGGCTGCTAAATCAATTTGAACTGCACTATAGGATAAAGTACTATATCCCAAGGTCGGTTTGAACTGCAAGGTCAACAGTTCAGACTCACCAGCCACTCCTTGGAAACCCTAAACATGCTCACTATGAGTCAAAATCAAGTCATTTGCACTTAACAACAACAAATATTTGCATTATCAGAGTTTATTCCCCAGAATTCTTTTCTCATATTCTGAGAAATATGTCCAATTCCTTAGTGTGAGAAATAATTCTTGTTGGTATGGTGGCCCATCTTCAGGACTGAGGGGAATCTTGGGGGTAGCAGGCTAGCATAACAAAAGGAGCTCAGTGGAGTGGAAGAACTAGTTTGATTGGCTAGAAACATTGAAATAAGAATACACACATCAAGGAAATTGGGGGAGTTCTTAGGGAGGGGGGAAGTTAACTTTAAATGAGAATGTCCCAGTAAGGGCTGGTAGGTGACCCTTGGGGCAAATTGAAACTCCATAGTATCCAGACAGTGGCATATCCAGCCACGTAGCATATCTACCCATGTCTGCTGGGTTGGGCACCTGATTTTGCAAAATCAAATAAAAAAAACCTCACTCTTGGTCAAATGAGTACAGATTGGAAGACTTGAGCATTTGTTGGCATTGACAACGTTTTTCACACCAGTTACAATTGCCACCTATAGCACTGTGCTGGTGTGGCACTGTAGGATAAGCTTTGAACTGCAATGTCAGTTTGAACCACAAGCTTGGTGGTCCAGATTCACTTGTTCTCCTTGGAAACTGTAGATTGGGTCGCTTTGAATACAAATCAATTCAAAGGCAATTAACAATAGCATAAATGACACTGTAGGAGAAGTACTGGATGCTAATCACAGGTTAGCTGTTCAAACTAACTGACTTTCTGTTCCTTTAAAGATTTGCAGTCTCAGAAGCCCTATGGAGCAGTTCTGCAGTCATATGTTGCTATGAGTCAGAATCAATCAAGTACATGACAGTGGGGTTTTTTGGATATACTTATAATTCCAGAATTTATCACTCTGGACACTTTTCTGAGTTCATACGTTTAACTGCATGCTCAAATATTCCACTTGGAGACTAATAGGTGAATATTGTATTTCTATTTATCCTTCTTTTTCTCATAGTTTAGCACACACAGTATATAATTTAACTGCTTTACCTAATAGAGAAAAGGAATTCTGGTGTGGCAATATGGGTTAATGCAGTAGGGACTGCTAAGTGATTTGAACTGTAAGGATGGCAGTTCAAGCTCACCAGTCATTCCTCGGAAACCCTATAAAGGGACCCTAAAGGTTGGAACTGACTTGATGGCGCTTAACAACAGTGGAGCAAATGGATGATAACAAGGCCATGCTAAATTCTTGTCAACGTATTTGCTTACACTTTATAAGAAAGTTTGTAATTTGAAAATGCAAACTTTAAAATAGATGTGTATTGCTAATGGTTAGATTTTAGTACAATTTATGGTTTAGATTAAATGGCATTATTTCAGTTTATATTCAGTCATACCACAAAAGCAACTGTCTTGACCTTTTTGACATTACCAACTAACAGCTTCTATAAACAAGGACAAAAAATTTTATCAGTTCTATACTTGGTGATTTTAGCTACATTTTTGCTGTCTCAATTTTCTGTACATTCATAACCTAGTTTCCTCTTTAGTAGCTGAAGGTTTTAGAAATGTTAGTGGTAAAAAGTCACTAATTTAAAATTGTATAAAGAACAAAAGTTGAATTTTCATATATAATATACAAAAAAGTCCAGTTTACTTACACATCTTCTTAATCCTTTTTAATTGGAGAAAAAGAAGCATTACTTAGAGGAAGGCAACTTATAAAAGAAACTAAGTTAGAAAAAATTATATAACACTATAGATTGTCTCTTAAATATAGTATGAAAAAAATTTCCTTAGGAAGACAAAAATTTTACTGTTTACCTCATTCTAGTCATCAATTTGCAAAAAAAGAAAAGAAAACAGTTTTTAAATTAATTTTAATCAATAAACATTTTTTAAATGAATACTTACCCCAATGAAATACCTATATCACACAAGGTTAATGATTTAAAATCATCAAGGTTTTCATCTAAATTGCTAGAAGTTGATATTTTTATCAGAAATTGAGAATTTAATATAGTCTACAACTTAAAAAACAAACACCACAAAATATGTGTGTGTCATTTTATAACAACAACATAAAAGGACAAGATTCCCTTTGTCTTTGAATAAGAAGCATAAAAAAATATTTTAATGAGCGGCAGGGCTTGATGGTGGCTAGGGTGGAGATACAGTGAAGTTTGCCATCAGCAATACCACAGAATACCAGGCAAAGCAAATTCAGGGCAGAGCTCCAAAACTCGGAACCACATAGATAGGAATATTTACAAGGTTTGAAAGCTTATAACTAATGGAACTTGTAGCAAAAGTAAGAAATTGTGTACTTTTGAAACTGCTGGGCTCAGCAGCCCAGAGCCAACAACTCAGATGAGACCAAACGGCAAGACGAAGGGGGAGCAGACATGCCATGGAAAAATGCTGCGGGAACCTCAGAGGAAAGGTGAACAATACACTTTGTGGATTTTGTTTTATTCTGATTTTCTTTTCTTTTCTTTTTTTTTTTTTTGGTATCTGTTCACTGGCCCCCTCTGTTTGTGCGCCTCCACTCTGGTGACTAGAGGGGGTGCCTGAGCAAGTGGACATGCCCCACCTGTACTGCTGGTGGGTTCTTCTACAACACATGCACACAGATACTCTCAGACCAAGAGCTGGCACTGAACTGTTGTTGATTTTTTTAAATATGGAAAAACAGGAACAAGGGGCATGGAGATTGAAAAAGAGTTTAAAAACAAAACAGGACAAAAATTAAATTAAATCCTGAAGTACAGCATAACAACCAACAATGGCATCTTGAAATCTCTCAGGCAGCTTTAAAGGCAAGAAGCTGAAAGAGAACATTAATGTCATACTCATATTAGGCTACAGATTTTTTTTTCTTTCTTATCCCTCTACTCTCTTTTTTCTGAGATTATAGACTACGGTATCTAGTCTAGGTTTTTTTTTTTGTTTTTTTTTTTTATTTTTGCTGTTGTTGTTTTGCGCTCGCCCTACTACCTTTGGGAGACTCTTTCTCTCCCTATATTACCCAAGAAGAGACAGCAACTGGTGCCATATAGTCAAGCTATAATCACACTCTATAAGAGATCAAAATCCAAGCAAGAAACAAAACCAACTGCCATATACCAGGGAGGCAGACAACACCTGTGAAAGTTACTCTGAGTTAAGCAATAAGACTGAAAAGGGAAGCCTTATCACATCTAACTGGAAGCAATCAGAAAGCATAAAAAATACCAAAACACATACTCAATTAAGTATTAAGGCCACAGATAAACACTAAACATGTCCAGGAAGCAAAGGCAGATGACCATATCAGCACATGTCCAGAAACAAGATAAAATGTCTGAGACAAATGACCTAAAGGTAGACCTGGACTCCATTCTTGAAGGAGGGCAGGCCTTGGAAATGCCTGAGAAGGAATTTAGAAAAATGATTATAAAATGTTTCAAAACACTTTGCAATGAAGTTGAGAAAAATAAGGAAGAACTTAGGAAAATGTTACAGGAACAATCAAATAAGATAGATACAGTATTGGAAACAATTCAAAACCTACAGAAAGAGGTCCAAATGGTCAATAATAGAATATCAGAAATAGACAATACACTGAAAGGGCAAAGGAGTAGAATAGAAGAGATGGAAGGCAGAACCAGTGAGCTGGAAGACATAGCTCTCAATACCACTAAGACAGAAGAGCAAACAGAAAAAAATGATAATAAAATCTGAAGAAGGTCTAAGATTCATGTTGCACAACATGAAGAGGAATAACTTAAGAAATATTGGCATTCCAGAAAAACAAGAATCACGCAAGTCCACAGAGGAAATAGATGATGAACTGCTGGAAGAAAATTTCTCTAACATCCTCAAAAGTGAAAAGATATACATACAAGAAGCTCAACGAACCCCATGAAGGACATACTCTAAAAGAAAATCACTGAGACATCATAATCAAGCTGTCCAAAATCAAAGACAAGAGGACATTCCTGAAAGCAGTTAGGGAAAGCAGAAGTGTTTCATACAAAGGTAAGCAAGTCAGATTAAGCTCAGATCTCTCAACAGAAGCCATGTAAGCAAGAAGGCAATGGGGAGACATAAATAAAACATTGAAAGAAAAAAAACTGCCAACCAAGAATCCTTTACCCAGCAAACCTATCAATCAAATATGACAGTGTAATCAAAACATTCCAGGATAAACAGAAGCTAAGGGATGTTGCCAAAGTCAATCCTTCACTACAAAAAATCCTAAAAGGAGTTCTGTAGACTGAGAACCAACAAGAACAGAAAACAACCAGAGATTGACATATGTGGCAGCACCTGCCAGAACTTAATTGACAGAAAGAAGAGTCCAGAAAAGAACAAAACTATAAGAACAAACTCAGAGAATCTGGGAGGTCAGTCTATGATCAAAACAATTACAATGTAAAAGAAGATAAATACGTAGGAATAGAGATCCAGATGGTGAGAAGGTCAGGTAGATTACAGGATAAAATAGAGTACACTAAATGGAGGGAATTGTTAATGGACTATAAGGCATCCTCAAAGAAAATGAACAATTCACAACATACCAAGAAAATGAAAATCCAAGAAGAATATGAACACATTAAAATTATGAGGAAATTGACAAGAAAGATCACAAAAATATGAAGTCAGCAAAGGAAGACTCACAAAACAAAGAAAGCAGCAACACCATGAAAAAACAAACATAATGGCAATAATTAATCT
>NW_006408613.1:6030747-6031755 GCF_000296735.1 Chrysochloris asiatica | reverse complement strand
CTGAAGAGATCCATAACAAAAGAATAAATTGATCAGCTCATTAAAAATCTCCCAACCAAAAGAAGTCCAGGCCCAGATGACTTCATGAGTGAGTTTTACCAAACATTCAAGGAAGAGGTGTCATCAATTCTACTCAAATTATTCCAGAAGGTAGAGGAGGATGGAAAACCTCCTGCTACATTTTATGTAGCAAGCATAGCCCTCATTCCAAAACCAGGGAAGGATGTCACTAAGAAAGAAAATTATAGACCAATATCCCTCATGAACATAGATGCAAAAATTCTCAACAACATCCTAGCCAATACAATCCAGCAGCACATCAAAAAGATAATACACCCTGATCAAGTGGAATTCATATCAGGGATGCAAGGATGGGTCAACATCAGAAAAACGATCAACGTTATCCACCATATAAATTAAAAAAGAGAAAAGAACCACATGATCATATTGATTGATGCAGAAAAGGCATTTGACAAAATCCAACATCCATTCCTGATACAAACATTCAACAATGTAGGAATTGAAGGAAAATTACTAACATAATTAAGAGCATATATACAAAACCAACAGCATACATTATTCTTAATGGAGTGAAACTGAAAGCCTTGACTCTGTGAACAGGAACCAGACAAGGATGCTGTTTGTCCCCACTCCTATTCAATATTGTACTGGAAGTCTTAGCAAGAGCCATGCAGCAAGACAGGGAAATTAAAGGCATTCAAATTGGCAAAGAGGAAGTAAAACTCTCTTTATTTGCAGATGATAGGATCCTATACATAGAACAGCCCAAAGACTCATTAAAAAAAGCTACTAGACCTCATTGGAAGATTCAGCAAAGTGGCAAGATATAAGCTTAACATATAAAAATTAGTTGGGTTCTCTATACCAAAAACAACAGTGCTGAAAGGACACTAAGAAAGCAATACCATTTACAATAGACACACAAAGGATGAAATATGTAGGAATCAATGTAACCAGAGAAACAAAGGACTTATTCAAAGAAAACTA
>NW_006408613.1:6017968-6018955 GCF_000296735.1 Chrysochloris asiatica | reverse complement strand
TTTTTCTTAAGATAATTGTAAAATGGTTGCAAGACGATGTTGAAGGGAGCTGTCAGGAATTCAAGCTCAATTTAGAAAAGTACATGGAATTAGTGATATCACTGCTGATAGCAGATGGATCTTGGTCAAAGCATAGAATACCATAGAAATGATTTGTTGTTGTTGTTGTTAGGAGCCTCCAAGTCAGTTCTGACTCATAGTAACACTATGCACAACAAAAGGAAACACTGCCTGGAGTGGCATTGTGGGTAAATGCGCTGGATTGCAAAATTGGTTTAATCAGCAAGATTGTCAGCAGTTCAAGCTCCCCTTGGAAACCCTATGCAGGGTTGCTAGGGGTCCCAACTGACTTGATGGCACTTCATAACAAACAACAATATCATCATAATGATGACTATTCTGGAACCCATTGTTGCTGCCACTGTGTAAATCCATCTTTTTAGGGATTTTCTTTTTTGTCACCGACCTTCTACTTTCCTGAGCAGCATATCCTTTTTCAGAAACTAGTCCTTCTTGATAACATATTCTAAATACGAGAGACAATGTTTTGCCATCCTGGCTTCTAAGGAGCATTCTGGCAATACTTCTTCCAAGACAGATTTGTTTGTTCTTCTGACAGTCTGTGGGACTTTCAATATTCTTTTCCAACACCATAATTCAAATAAATGCATTGATTCTTCTCTAGCCTTCTTATTCATTGTCTTATTTTCACATGCATATTAGGTTATTGAAAATATCATGACTTGGGTCAGGCACATCTTAGTCCTCAAACATATATCTTTGCTCTTTAACATTTTAAAAATGTCTTTTGCAGTAGATTTGCCTAATGCAATATGTGCTTTGATTTCTTAACTGCTGCTTCTATGAATGTTGATAGTGGATCTGAGCAAAATTAAGTCTTTTACAATTTTAATCTTTACTTCATTCATTATGACATTTATCTGTCCAGTTGTGAGGATTTTTGTTTCCTTTACACTGTTGTTGTTG
>NW_006408613.1:6009557-6016558 GCF_000296735.1 Chrysochloris asiatica | reverse complement strand
CTTGATCGCTGAAAGTGAAGAGGACTTGAAACATTTACTTATGAAGATTAAAGAGCACAGCCTTTGATATGGATTACATCTCAATGTCAAGAAAACAAAAATCCTCACCTTTACACTGAGGTACCATCAATACTGAAGTTTATAGTCTTTGATTTCAATAGTAAGTATTTTAAGTCTTCTTCATATTCAGCAAGTAAGGTTATATCATCTGCATATCACAGGTTGTTAATGAGTATTTCTCCATTCCTTATGCCACATTATTCTTTATCTATCACAACTTCTTGAATTATTTGCTCTGCATACAGGTTTTGAATGTATGGTGAAATGATGAAACCCTTGAAAAAATCTTTCTTGATTTTACACCATTCAGTATATCCTTGTTCTGTTCAACTAATTGCCTCTTTGTCTATGTTCAAGTTCTTGAGGAGCACAATTGTGCTGGATTACTCATTTTTCAAAATGTTTTCCAAAATTTGTCATGATCCACACAGTCAAAAGTATTTACAAATTCAATAAAGGAAAAATGAACATGTTTCTGGTATTCTCTGCTTTCAATCATGATCCATCTGACATCAAGGGTGATATCCCTCATTCCACATGCTCTTCTGAATCCAGCTTGAATTTCTGGCAGTTCCCTGTCTATGTACTGATACAAACATTTTAAAATTATATTCAGCAAAATTTTACTTACATGTGATATTAATGATACTGTACAATAATCTTAACATTCCTTTGGGCCACTTCTCTTTGGTATGGACATAAATACAGATCTCTTTTAATTGGTTGGCCAGGTAGCTGTCTTCCAAATTTCTTGGCATAGAGGAGTGAGAAACTCCAGTAAGGTATAATAATGAGATGTGCTAAGACCTGATACTAGAAAGCCAAAAGGGAAGGACATGCTTTGTCTTCTCAAGCATCCCTTTGAAATGTTCTCTTCAACTGTTTTACTTCCTAATATCTCTGGTAGCATATTGGTTACGAATCAGGCTGCTAATCTCATGGTCAGCAGTTCGAAACTACCAGCTGTTTCATGGGAGAAAGATAAGGCTTTCTATTCCCATAAAGATTTACAGGGTCGATATGAGTTAGAACCGACTCCACGGCACATAACAACAACAACAAGCTCAAGAGAAATTTTCAGTGTCTTTTCTGCCATCCATTTTCTTCTTGTCATTTTTCCTGGTCTTTTAAAGTATGTTTTGCTTTCTCCAACACAATGACAGAAAAAATGGGTTAAAAAATAATAATGATTGTGAGGGTAGTACAGGATCAGATGATGTTTCATTTTATTGTTCATAGGGTCAATATGGATCAGAACAAAAAGTTTTTTGCAGTTGTTTCAATTTATGTTTAGTGATCTAAACATTGCCAAAGTAAAAACAAAGCAAGGTAATATGCTGTCATATTGTTGATGTTGTTGTTAGGTGCTACTGAGTCAATTCCAACTCACACCTACCCTGTTCACAACAGAATAAATCACTGCCCACTCCTGTACCTCATATTTGTTATTGGGTCTCATTGCTGCTATCACTGTATCATTCCATGTCTTTGAGAGACTTCCTCTTTTTTGTTGAACCTCCATGTTGCTGAGCATGACATTCTCTTCCAGGGACTGGTCCCTCCTGATAACATGTCCAAATATAACAGATGCAGTTTTACCATCCTGGCTTCTAAGGAGCATTCTGACTAAACGTTTTCCAAGGTAGACTTGTTTATTCTTCTGGAAGTGCATGGTACATTCAATATCCTTCGCCAACAGCATAATTCAAATGCTTCAATTATTCTCTGATCTTCCCTATTCATTGTTGCTTTCAGATTTGTTGTTGTTGTTAAGTGCAATCTTGTCAGTTCCAACTCATAGAAACCCTATGTAGGGTTTCCGAAGAGTGACTGGTGGGGTTTGAGCAGCCAACCTTATGTTTGAAACCTGCCTTGTGGTCTAGTGCTTATTCTACTGTGCCACACCAGTTATCGATTACATTGTAGATTCTTTCAACAACAAATTTCTCTGCTTACAGGCACCAGCCAAACACCTATTCTGAAACAGAATAAGGAAGGGATAAGTACAGTCCTCTCATTAACATCAGAGAAGAAAAACTTCTTAGAAAGAATTGCCTCGGCAACTTTGCTCAGAATTCACCATTATGCCTAACATATACAAGATACTTAATAATATTTTTAGATGAATGAATGAATGGGTCTAAGGAGCAGTCTGAGTGACTTTCTGAAACATGGAAATTATTAGATGATTAACTCCTTTATTGAAAACTGGGCCAGTTTCACCAGAGATTTAAAATATCAGAACAAGAATAAAAGAACACCAGTGTGATTTGTTCCACATAGTATCTATTTCCTTGGGCTTGATGAAATTTTCCATGTTTGTATTTTCTAATACATCATTCAATTTACATCTTATTTTCCATTTACCCCTAAATGTAACTTTGTAAAATCACCTTTTTTGAGTTGCCCATCATGTTGTAGTATTTTATTCTATTTCATTTTTATTGCCTCCAAGGTAGTTTTGTGTAGGTTGAATATGATCCATATGTAGCTATTTATTCCATACATATTTAAAAGCAATAACTGTTGTCTAACTAATTTTTGAGTAGAACTATGTGAGAAGGTCATTTTGGGGATCAGCAGAGAAAATCGTTTTGGCTGGAAAACTTATTATAACATTACTTTTAAATCTGAATCTAAGAAAAAAATAGTAGATACTAAAGAAAATGCCAAGTTACTATAGCAACACAGAATGACTTTATATTTTCAAATTAATAACAGTCTCTACATAAGTATTTTGTCCTCTTTGTTTCCCCTCATGCAAGAGAAAATGAAATCAGTTTAAAAAATTATAATTAAATGAAGGGAAAAATGAAACAAAACAGAGAAATAGTTTTCAGGTATTCAGCCTTCACTGGAAACCTTAGCCACTATTGTGCATCAGTTTACCTATATTTTTATTCCAGCTACAAACATATTGGAGAGTATATAGCTAACATGAACACTATACTCATAGCCCATGTTCCTACACTACCAAATTCTAAATTATAGTCATTCATTTTCCAAAAAAAAAAAAGAAAAAAAAAGGAGAATCTAGCTATACACAAGTCCTTTGAAACAGGGTACTTGTAAAGTAATCATGTGGCAGCAAGCAGGAAAGTTTCTGAACATTTTCATAATAGAATCTTAAGTACAAAGAGCACTTAAATATGAAAACTGCTCAGGTTGAGAGGTCTGAATGTAGACTCTGGCTCTTACGAGTGTGTTCTTTGGTATCTATTTTCTCCACTACAAAACTGGTATAATTAGTATATAGAACTCAAATGTTGTAGAATGGATTAAATAAGATAATACATATAAGTCTCAGCACCATGTGTGGCATGCATAAACACTCAGTGGATATTGATTAATGTTACTAATAATCAAATGTAGAAAACCATGGGGATTCTCTAGGCCAATTAGTACCTAAAATTCAAATATTAAATTCTAATTTAATATAATAAGTATTTCTATATTGCTTATTTTTGACAAGTTGAATAAATAACATAAGCAAAAATTTGAAGATGAGAAAATGAGATGTACTGAAGAATAAAATTAAACTTGGTCTTCACTGAATCTCTTAGAGAGTCAGTTAAATGAATTCCTAAAATACAATGTAATAAACACTGTATTAGAATTATGAGCAGTGCAATGACAGTGTGAGTACAGCATATGAAAGTGAACTATTAATTTGGACTGGAAAATCAGGGCTCAACACACTTCATATTTTGTTGTCCTGGTGACAATATCCATAGATAATACCAAGTGAAAAAGAGGGAAAGCCATTATACTTCCTTAAGTCCAATATCTGTCCTAAATTGTTCTACACCACACATTTATAGTTAGATTTTTTTTTTCTTTCAACCACAATGTATAAATTTGTATTTGTAGCTTAAACAGTGAGAAAAGATGACAACAACAAAGCAATTAAAACATATTGTTATTGTTAGGTGCTATCAAATCAACTATGACTCATAGCGACCATATGTACAAAATAAGAAAACATGGGACTCTGACTCTTGACTTTGCTAAGTATAATGTCCTTCTCTACGGATAGGTCCTTGCTGAAAGCATGTCAGGGATATGAGAGATAAAGTCTGGCCAACCTAGTTTCAAGGAGCATTTTGATTATACTTCTTCCAACATAGATTTATTTGTGTGTTTCATATCCAATACCGTACTTTGTTTTCTTGAGCTGCACTTCAACATTTTCTGTTCTGCTCTTTCACTTCCTTTTATTTGCTACACTGTGGAGGTCAAGTATCAAGGTTCTCTTTTGATTTCCATTTTGGTCTTTTCTTTCTTAGGATATATTACAAAGTAGATAAGATGCATACATTGAGACAGAAACAAACTACACAGGAAGTTCAAAGGAGTGATCATAAACTTTTGAACAGAAGAAAGAAATGAATGGCTTTTGAACTGGGAATTGAAGAAAGGGAAGACTTTTGATTGGCAGAAATTTGAAGATGAAAAAGGGAAGAAATACACCTGGAAAATACAGCAAGTTCTTTGTCCTAAGATTCTTTATGTGGTATATGTTAATGTGATGAGTATTTACTAACAAACATTTTTTGCACTTGTTTGGGGAAGGCTAATATATTTCTGACTCAGAGAAGAATTGTCTCATAGGGTTTTCTAGGCTTTGATCTTTATGGGAGCATACCTTTAGAGTTGCTGGGTAGGTGTGTATGACTACCCCTTGGTTAGCAGACTAGCACTGAAAATTGCACCAATGGGTGTAAGGATCTTGGCATAAACCAAGTATTGTTGTTGTTGTTTAGTGCCATCAAAGCAATTCCTGTATAGGATTTCTAAGGGGTAGCTTGTGGGTTTGATCCACAAAACTTGAGGTTAGCAGTTCAATGATTATCTTACAGCACCACACTAGTACTCCTATTCAAATCAAGTGCAAATTTAAGTTGTTTACAAATCAATAAAGAGAAGAAGACCTCAACTTGTGTGTAATATATGTCTGGAATATTATTGGCACTCAAAATAATAATGCATTAGGCTTGAATAGGCATTATAATTATGAGTTCCAATAATGTTCCAGATGTATACAAACCACACAAGTTAAGGTATATTTTCTTTATATATTTGCAAGTCATTTAAATTTTCAACACCACATAAGTGGATAATATGTAGAGTTTTAAAAAATTAATAAAGCAACTCAGCATTAGAGTACTATAGCTTGAGTTATTTATTTGACTTTCTTATTGAGAATCTGATAAGTATTTGTTTTTGAGATATTTTCATAAATAAAGAAGTATAATGCCAAGTATACATTTTATACTAAAAATTAGTCACATTCTAGATTAGATTAAAAAAGAGAAAGATAATACTCTCTGCTTTGAATAGTTTTTACACTAAGGTATATATGGGAGTTAAAGATGATACATGGCACTTCACAGTCATTTAGGGATTTATGTCTAATTGAACTTTGAGCTTAGACTAATTATGAAACTTTCCAACCTAAAAGAATATTTTTCACAAAATATTAATTTCAGGAGAGTTGTTATGTTTAACAAAATCCTTGTTAACATATTTATAAAGTTAATAGAAACAGGTACATATTAGTAAAGACATCATGTTGTTGTTGTTATGTGCCATGGAGTCGGTTCCAACTCATAGTGACCCTGTACAGGGTTTCCGAGGCTGTAAATCTTTACGGGCGCAGAAAGCCTCATCTTTCTCCTGCGGAACAGCTGGTAGTTTCGAACTGCTGACCTTGCATCATATGTACATATAAAGTTCAAATTCTTGATTTTTGTTTTCCAAGGATGGGCCTAAATTTTCCTAAGTCCTAGAGAAAGGAGAATGAGATGGATGAAATTTATGTTTGTTTGTTTTTACCAGCACTGTGATTTATAAAATCTATTTCTAAAACCTGAAAACTTTTGATACACATGAGTTAATGATGAAACAATCTGATGAAATAATCTGCCAGCTACAACATGATTTTAAAACCAAGAATAGCAGAAACTCGAACATTCTATTTTATATATAAAATCGTATTGTCAAAAGCAATTATTTATTCTATATTCTATGAACTAAGTGAATATTTCACTTCTGTCTGTCATATTGTCCTATGGTGATGACCTGTGTGTTGCCCTAATGCTAGAGGCTATGCCACAGATATTTTAAAAACCAGCTGGATCACCCATCGTAGACACATTTCAACTAAGCTTCCAGACTAAGACACACCAAGAAGTAGGAAAGGCATACTACTTCTGAAAGATTAGCCAATAAAAACCTTATGAATAGTTTTGAAACATTATCATATATAGTGTCATAAGATGAATGTCTCAAGTTGGAAGACACTCAGAATAGAGTTAACCTTCATGATGTGGATGGAGCAAAACTTTCAGTATCTTCATTTACTGATGGATCCAACTTATATTAAGAATAAAAAAGCTGAAAAGGTTAATTAATAAACAGAACATGGAATGCACTAAGTATGAATCTAGGAAAATTGGAAGTCGTCAAAAATGAAATTGAATTCATGAAAATTGGCACCATGGGCATTAGTAAGTTGAGCTGAACTGGTATTGGCCATTGTGTATTTGACAATCACATGGTTTAGTTTGCCAGGACTGAAAAAATGAAGAGGAATGGTGTCATATTCACCAACAAAAAGAGTATTTCAAGATCTATCTTGAAGTACAATGCTGCCTGTGATAGGAAAATATTCATATGTCTACAAGGAAAACCAGTTACTACCATTATTATTCAAATTTAAAGCCACCAAAACCATGATGAGTAAATTGAAGAATTCCATGAAAGTCTTCAGTCTGAACTGATCAGAAATGCAATCAGGATGCACTGATAATTATTGTTGATTGGAATGCAAAAGTTGAAACACATAGATGAAAGATCCTTAATTATAGAAATGATGCTGAAGATCACATGGTATAATTTTACAAGAGCAATTACTTATGTATTGCTAATAACTATTTTAA
>NW_006408613.1:6008112-6009282 GCF_000296735.1 Chrysochloris asiatica | reverse complement strand
ATTCAGCAGATGGAATACATTAGAATCAAATTGACTGCTTCTGTGGGAAGTTGTGGTTTATTAGTACCATTGAGTCAGTTCCAACTCACAGTGATCTGTATATGGATTCCAAAGAGCTGCTGGTGAGTTTGAACTTGCTGACCTTATTATTCAAACTGACCTTGCAGTCCAGTGCATTAACTGTCAGTGTTTCATCAGGATATTAGTGAGAAGAGGAAGTGGAAAAGGTCTAGATCATCAGTCAAAGCAAGGACCCAGGAAATCAAATCATTAGTTGCTCATATTTTATTTCTGGTTGATGCTGAGGAAATTAAAACAAATTCTTGAAATCCAGATTCTTGAGGATGTCCTTACTGAGTTGAGAAACCATCTCAAGGAAAGATTTGAGGCATTAGGCATTAATGACTGAAGACCAGATGATTTGAAGGGTGACATACATGAAGAAAGCAAAAGGTCATTAAAAAGTCAGGAAAGAAAGAAAAGATCAAACTGGATGTCAGAAAAGACACTGAAACTTTCGCTTAGCTATAAATAAGCTAAAATGACTGGAAGAAATGATTAAATAAATGAGCTGAATAGAAAATTTCAAGGGGTACTTTTGGAAGACAAAGTAAAGTCCAGACTAAGCTGAGGGAAATGAAAGCAAGTCCAGGACAGCTAAAATATGAACTTGAACATACCACCTGAATTTAAAGACCATCTCACGAACACATTTGATATATTAGACACTAATGACTGAAAACCTGATGAGTTGTAGAATGACATCAAGAATATCACACATGAAGAAAGCGAAAGGACATAAAATAGACAAGGAAGAAAGAAAAGACCAAAATGGGTGTCATATCGATACAATTTAATGAACTTGACCTATACCTATAGATGTAATAGCTCAAAAGAGGGAATAAACCTTTACATCAAGGATCATTCCACCCCCTGGATACACGGGGTAGAAGGGATGGGCAACTTGGACATTGGCTACCCAATATGGCAGACTACAAAGGCAAGAAGCTGTCTTACAAGCTTTCACAAGGGAGCCTAGATCCAGAGGGTGTGGAAAAAGGTAGAATTTTCACTGAGTAATATCTGATTTATCTGGGTGGGGCTGATAAGGGGAAATGGGGATGGCACTCTTGTGGCACAGTGGTGAATGATTGCTATCAGGACTGACTG
>NW_006408613.1:5988683-6007592 GCF_000296735.1 Chrysochloris asiatica | reverse complement strand
CAAAAAGGAAGAAAACATGCTCAGGAGTTCTTATTTTCTGAGGAAAATAATTCAAGACTCAACTTGCAATACTGAAAGGTTCTTTCGGTAAAGTATTGAATAATGCAGAAAGCATCAAAAGAAGATGGAAGAAATACAGAAAGACACTGGACCCAAAAGAAATGGTCAATGTTCAACCATTTCAAGAGGCAGCATATAATCAAGAGCAAATGGTGCTGAAGGAAGCAGTCCAAGGAGCACTGAAGGCATTGGCAAAGAACAAGACTCCACGAATTGATGAAATACAGATTGAAATCTTTCAACAAACTGAGGCAGCACTGGAGTCAATTGCTTATCTATGGCAAGAAATTTCGAAGACAGTTACCTGGTCAATTGATTGGAAGTTATCCATATCTGTGCCCATTCCAAGGAAATGTGACCAATGGAATATGGAAATCATTAGACAATAGCATTAATAATCATTTGCAAATACAATTTTGCTAAAGATAATTCAATGTGGCTGCAACAGTACATTGACAGGAAACTTGCAGTGATTCAAGTCAGATTCAGAAGAGGACATAAAATGAGGTGTATCATTGCTGAAGTTAGATGGATCTTTGTTGAAATGAGAGAATCCCAGAAAGATGCTTACCTGTGCTGTATTGATTGTATAAAGGCTTTCAACTGTAATGGATCATGTAAAGCTATGGACAACATTGCAAAGAATGAGTATTCTAGAATACTTAATTGTATTCATGAGGAACCCGTACATGGAAAAAGAGACAGTAGTCTGAAGAGAACAAGGGTACACTAAATGGTTTAAAATTAGAAAAAGTGTGCACCAGGGTTGTATTCTTTCACCATACTTATTCAGTTATGTATGCTGAGCAAATAATATGAGAAACTGGATTATATGAAGAAGAACACGTCATCAGGATTGGAAGAAGATTCATTAACTGATTGTGATATGCAGACAATACAACCTTGCTTGTTGAAAGAGAAGAGAACTTAAAATACTTACAGAAGAAGATCAAAAATCACATCCAGTATGAGTTATACCTCAACGTAAATAAAACAAAAATCCTCACCACTGAATCAATAAATAGAATCATGATAAAGGGAGAAATGACTGACGTTTTCAAAGACTTCATTTTGGTTGAATCTGCCATCAACATTTTTGGACACAGCAATCAAGAAATCAAACTGCATATTGCATTAGACAAATCTGCTTCACAAGGAACTCTTTAAACTGTTCAAGAGCAAAGATGTCAATTTCAGGCCTACAGTACACCTGACCTAAACTATGATTTTTTTTAGCCTTATGTGTTTGTTAACATTGTATAATGATTGAGGAAGACCATAGAAGACTTTGTACATTTGAGTGATGATGGAAAAAATATTAAAGCCAAAAGAGCAAATAAGTCTGTGTTGAAAGAAGTACAACCATAATGCTTCTTAGAAGCCAAGATGGTCAGAGATCACTTCTCATGCATGTTATCAGGAGAGACCACTCCCTCAGCAAGGTTATAATGCTTGGTAAAGTGGAAGGACAGAAAAAAAGTGGGAGACTTCCTACTAGATGGATTGGCTCAGTGGCAACAACAATGGGCTCGAGCATAGCAGCAGTTGTGATGATGACCCAGACTGGGTGGTGTTTTGTTCTGTTGTACCTAGCGTCCATGTGGGTCTGAACTGACTTGACAGCATCTCACAACAACAGCATACAAGGAGACCTCACCAGATTGAACACACTAGAATTAAATAGACTAAAGACCAGAGAATTTAAAGGATGGCATACATGAAGAAAACAAAAGGCTATTAAAAAGACTGGAAAGAAATAAAAGACCAAACTGGATGTCAGGAGAGACACTGAAATTTGCTCTTGAATGTAAAAAGCTAAAATGACTGGAAGAAATGATGAAGTAAATGAGCTGAAGAGAGAATTTTAAAGGGTAACTTGAAAAAACAAAGTAAAGTAGTGTAATGAAATGTATAGAGTGCTGAGTAAATTCAAGGCTCAGGTTTCAATATTGAAGAATTCTATGGGTAAATATTGAATAATATGGGAAGAATCAAAAGAATATAGAAGGAATAAAAATTATTGACCTATGCACAACCCTTTCACGATGTAGCATATGATCAAGAATCTATGGAATTGAAAAAGTATCATCTGCACTGAAAGCATTGGCAATAAAACAAAACAGAAACAGTAACTGATGAAAAACAAATTGAAATATTTCAACTAACTGATGCAACACTAGAGACAACCACTCATCTGTTTCAAGATTAAAAGAAACTCGTATTTGTGCCCATTCCAAAGAAAGGTGGTCCAACAGAATGTGCAAATCATTGAACAATATTATTAATATTATATGCAAGTAAATTTTTCCTTAATGTATTTCAAAAATGGTTGCAATAGTATCTCTACAGGGAGCTTCCAGAAATTCAAGTCAGATTCAGAAGAGGATGTGGAATTCGGGATATCATTTCATTGCTAACATCACATGGATCTTGGCTGAAAGCAGAGAATACTAGGAAGTTTATGTGTGTTCATTGATTAGATTAAAACATTAGACTGTGTGGATCATAACAAATTATGGTTAACATTGCTGAGAATGTGTATCCTAGAACACTAAATGAGGAACCAGCACATACATCAAGAGGTAGTTTTTTGAAGAGAACAAAGGGATACTGAATGGTTTTAAATCAGAAAAGGTGTGTTCCAAGGTTGTATTCTTTCAACATACGTATTCAGTCTGTATGCTGAAGAAATAATCGGAGAAACTGGTTTACTTGAAAAAGAATAGGGCATCAAGATTGGAGGAAGACTCGTCAACAATCTGAGTTATGCAGATGATACAACCTTGCTTGCTGGAAGTGAAAGAGTTGAAATACTGATGAAGATCAAAAACCATAACCTATTGTGTGGATTGTACCTCACTGGAGAGAAAATTAAAACGCTCAAAACTGGACCAATAAATAGCATCATGATTAACAGAAAAAAATGTTAAAGTTATCAAATATTTCATTTTATATGAATACAACACCAAAACTTATGGAAGCAGGAGAAGCTAATGGAGGTGGACGGGCAGGTGCTGGAAACCAAGCAGTGCTGACCTGCAGATAATCCCAGTGGGTCTGTAACGCAGGTTGGTGGCCCCAGAGTATGGCAGTCTACTTTAAGAAAAAGCAGAAATAGTTTCTGATGGCATTGACTATCGCAAAACTTAAGTGACTTCCTGGAGCCCTAGTGTGGCACTGTGGGTTAATACGCTGGACTACAAAGTCATTTGAGCCACAAGGTCGGCAGTTCAAGCTCACCAAAAACCCTATATAGAGTCGCTAAGGGTTGGAACTGACTTGATGGCATTTAACAACAACAAGTGACTTCCTGCCCTGCAAATTACTATACTACCATTTTGAAAGGACTTAGAAAAGTACAGAGACCTTGATGAAGATGAACTCCTTTGCAGTCTGTCAGAAGTAGAATGGAAGCATCTGGAAACTGTACTTGATTATCTTGACTCTGAACATGCCCTACTGCTTGCAGGGTTCCCACAGAAGAATCAGACTGCTCATTCTGGCACTGGGCTATATGACAGAGAATATATCCTCTCATATCTGGAGAAAGCAGCATTGGAGCATAATGACAGGGAACACTATACCCTATACTGGAGGGAAAAAAAGAGGGGAAATATTTATCCTTAACAGAAACCTGTCCATATTCTTACAGGGAAAAAAAAAAAAAAAAAGTATCTCTTGATCCAGAATTAAAAGAAGCTTTGACGAGTGCTTCTGATACAGAATTGTGTGATCTTGCAGCTTTTCTTGGGATGCACAATTTGAAACCAAATACACAGTTCTGCAATGTAGTGCGAAGTGGTAATGGTGTGAACAAAATCATTTTTCAAATGTGATAAAAGGGGAAAATATTCTTCCAGTTTTTAATAAACCACCAAATTCACCAACATTGAAGACAGATTAAAGAGAATTCCAGAAAATGATGCTCGTCTTGTTTAAGTTAATTTGAATAATATAAAGAATATCCCAATCCCCAACCTAAAAGATTTTACCAAGGCTTTGGAAACCAACACCCATGTGAAACATTTCAGTCACACAGCCACCTGGAGCAATGACCCCCGTTACTGTTGCTTTTGCAGATACTTTGAAAGTGAACAAATCTTTAAACAGTCTAAATGTGGAGTTCCAACTTTATAACAGGAACTGGGATTCTAGGTCTGCTCGATGCTTTGAGAGACAATGAAACTCTGTCAGAACTCAAGATTGACAACCAGAGACAACAGTTGGAGACAGCTTGGTTGTGGTGCTGTGGACTAATGCATCAGATTGCAAAGTCATTTTAACTGAAGGTCAGTGGTTCAAACTCACCAGCTACTCCTTGGAAACCCTATACAGGGTCACTATGGCTGCTCCTTGGAAACTCTATACAGGGTTGCTATGAGTCAGAATTGACTCCATGGCACTTAACAACAGCAACATTGAAATGGAAATGTCCAAGATGCTTGAGGAAAATACCAATATCCTTAAATTTGGATTATCAATTTACACAGTAGGGATTCCAGACCAGGGCAGCTAATATTATAACAAAAAATAGTGACTTAGTTCACAAAGGAGGAGTTGAAGGATACCACCAGAAAATAGGCCATGATTTAATCTTTGGATGACTTCAAATGTCTCCAAAGGCTCACATTGGTGATGTCAGTTGTAAAATTTTCCTGGGTAGAAGGGAAAAGACTGGAAATCTCTCTCTCTCTTTTTTTTAAGATGTTGTTGTTGTTGTTATGTGCTGTGGTATGTACCTTTTATTCTATTTCAAATTGTTACCAGTTTCAAATAGTAAAATCAATAAGAGGTCATCTTTTGTATTTTGAAGAATTATTTCAACTTTCTGCTAAAATCAATTTTAATTTAGCTAAATTAACTAGCTTATGATGAGTCTTGCATAAAAATGTGCAATTATCTTTAAAAAAAAAAAAAAAAAAGGTTTCAGAAGCAATTTATGTAGAAGGATTAGGACACTCTGAAGACCAGTCTTTGAAAACAGAAAGGGAGATGCTTATCTCAAGATCGAGAGTCCTTCTTTTAGGTATAAGGTGACCAAAAGCTTTCCTTTGTCTATGACCTGGAAACTTTCCCACTTTTAAAAAGAGTGATCTTAGCAAGGATGTGTTCTTTTCCTTGTATCAAGAGAACAAAATGCCAGGATTTGAACACAGATGACTTAAAATATTATCGTCTGTATTAGAGAAACAGCAGTCTCCAGAGAGAGAAACTGTCCTCAGTGCAGTGCAGGCCACTGTGCTTGTCTGATATGTCTCAGCAAAATGAAATGTTTTTGTTCCTTTTTTTAAAACAAAGTCATCAGCTCTGCCAGATTACTTACTCTGTTTCTAAGTGTATTTGTGTCTATGTTCATTACCATTTTTCACTCTAATAATGTGGGCATTATTAAATTTTTATGGAAGCTACTAGCTTCTTCCTTGTAAAAAGGTCAATTCTGGGTTTCTTTTTTTTTTTTTTTTTTTTTTTTTTGGTGGGGTATAAAAAAAATGACAAGAAAACTGGTAGACATATCAAATCAAACATAATAAACATGGAATTTTCAGAGAAGCTTAACTGTAAGTAAATTAGAAATTGGTATGTATCTAAATAACTGCTGCCAAGTGTAGTAGGAATCCCCTACATGCAATGCAGACTTACATAAACAATATTTAACCACTACCACAAATTTTCCAGCCAGCAAGGAAAACACTGCTGCTCTTCATAAATCTGATTTTTAATATCTGTTTCTTTTCCTCTTGCACTTTTAAAATTCTGTATTGTATAAAAGTAATTTCATACAGCAAAGGAAGTTTTCCTGTTGCTCAAAGTGGTACAGTGAAACAGTGCACAGTATGCTGTGGTGGGAGACAGTGTGAGGCTGTAAAAGTGGCACAGCCCTCAGTATTGGGACTCAAATCCAAGCCCCATCTCAGGGCAGTCCTTAAAACAGGAGGTGGCAGAGACATTTACAGCAGAAGAAGACACAGAGGAAAGGAATTAGAGTCATTCTGACCTCAGAAATGCAGGCCTGGCTGCCTCATTACAGAGAGATTTGTTAGAGAATCTGTGAGGTAGGAGAGATGATTGGTTGTTAATTTTTATTTTTCAACTTTGAAATTGATTTACAAAATGTCTGCTACTGTTACAGCATCTTTCGATCCTAGAGTGTTACAGCAGCTCTATATACGTCACTGAAGAAACTGAGACCCCTTAGAGAGGTGAAGCAGAGTTTCTGATTTTATTAAGCTATCTGGCTCAGAGGAGCTAATTTCTCCAGATTCTGAACTCTAAGTGCAGGTCAGTACAGGCTTAAATATGGACAGAATAGGGGAGGTACTAGGTTGTGGACCGGACCTGTTTGAAGACATGAGGGAAACCAGAAGATTAGTCCTGCTGGGAAGTCTAATTAACATTCCAGTTTATTTCCCTAGGAGGGGAGGACTGGTCTAACTCAGTAACCTAATTAACATTCCAGCTTGTCTCCTGGGAGAAGGAAGGTAATGTTTTCTGGGATGGGAAGGTTAATGTTTTACCTATTCCTGTTCATTACTACAGCTTGGACTGGACAGTTAATCTAGTGGGCAATGCAGCTTCTTATATTCTCTGGCATTTCTCGTATACTCTCATCAGGTATATGTGAGAGTTTAAATCACTATCCAGTGTTGTAAAAGGGCCAAAGTTGAACTTTGCGCTGGTACCTTTCAGTTACAGACCACTGATTTTGTTGTTGTTGTTGTTCCCAAGTTATCAAAGCTCCTTTCTTCTTTTGTTTCTTTCTCTTTTTTCCACATACAACTTTTGGATTGTACTTGATTTTAGAGATTTATATAGTTCCAGCAGGGTTGGGAATCAGAAATGGAACAGGTATAAAAGGTAGCTTCAAAATGTTCATGTAAAACTGGTATTAAGTAATAATGGATTTTTTCCACTATTTTTTTTAAATGGATTAAAAATATTTTGTAACTTTTTATTGTGAACTGAGTGAAAATTTACAGAATTATATTGGTTTTATATTGAACAAACCATGCACTTGGTTTCATCTCAATGACTGCAACCCTATCCATGCAACAGCAGTTATCCCACATCTGGCCTGTGGTTCTTATTTCCATTCTACCATCCTTTCCAGCCCTTCTCAAATTTGCTCTTAAGTTAATGTTGCCTTTTTGATATTGAATGGTTGACAATTCCAAGGTGAGCACACTTTTCCAGTGTTGTTGCCTGCGTGTATATACCTAGCTACTGCTTAACTGAAATGTAGACCTGGAAGGTGAGTTCCATCCTAGAACTGAAGGGTGATAAAAGGTCAAAGACTGGGGTTCCTCCAGTCTCTTTTTGACCAGTAAGTCCAGTCTTTTTTATAATTTTGAATTTTGTTCCACATTTTCTCTTCCTGGTCTGGGACATTTTAATGTGATCCCTTTCTGAGCAGTTGATATTTTCAATGAAATTTTACATCCTATTGTATCAGGATCCTGGGAAGAACTCACTCACCCTTTCCTCAAGGCTTCTTTGCTGGTACTGTCCTATAGCTCATTCAATTAATAAGTGTGTCTTCCTCCTCCTTAATAAATATTAATATATAATATATTTATAATTTATATATTAATATATAGGTATGTATGTAGGACCCTACCTGGAATTTTGTATCATGTATATGAGAAATACATTTTTTCAAAATACCAAAAAGTTGAGTATCATATAATTGATAAAAACATTTCTTCATAAGCAACTTTAAAAATGAATATTCACCCAATTAAACATAGAAAATCTTTCAAGAATTATAATTATGTAACAGAAAAACAGTGTTTACATTTATCTCTACAGATCTGGCACCTCTTTACCTTTCATGAATTTTTAGTATTTCTATCTTGATTTGAATTTTTATAACAGATTAGAGTATACTTTTGAAATAGTCTTGGTTATTAAACCAATGATTTTCTAAGACCTTCAGATTTGTGGTTTAAGCAATTGAAACTTTCCTGATTATGTAAGACTACTATGTATTTTTAAAAAATTTAATTGCTGAGTTTTGTTGGTTTTCTTTTAAGCCTTTATAAAATTATATATTCACATATCTGAAGTTCTAATTTCTCAATCAGTATATTGTGATGAAATTATATATATTAAAGACACAATAATAATGGCTAACATTAATATTACTAAAATAGATTTGGGTGCTATATGCTTGTATCTAATGTGCTTCCTAAAGGTGGCTGTCATTTAAAAGACCAAATAAACATTACCTATTAAGTAAATTAGCAGACTTTTAGAGATTGTAAGGTGTGCTGTCTTGGTGGTTCAATTGCAAATTATTGTTATCTGAGTGAGATAGCCCACAAAAACTTGCTTTGTGTGACAGATACACTCTAGAAAATTTGCATGTAAATAGAACATTGTAGGATGTTTATCTCATTGACCTAGTAGCAAATATACTTCATATTAAAAGGTGATTCATGACATAATAAAAACTGCAAAAGAAAAAAGATGTTTTGATAAAAACATAATAAAGCTTATGGAGGAAGACAGAGCTTGATGGCAGCTAGGGTGGAGGTGCAGTGAAGTTCGCTAACAGCAATACCACAGAAAACAAAGTGAAGTGGATCCAGAGCAGAGCTCCAAAACTCAAAACCACATAGCTAGGAATATTTTAAAAGTTTGAAGGTTGATAGCTAGTGGAACTTGAAGCTGAAGTAAGAAATTGTGTACTTTTGAATCTGCTGGACTCAGAGGCCCAGAGCCAACATCTTGGGCAGGACCAAATGGCAAGACCAAATGGGGGAGCAGAAACACCACAGAAAAATGCTACAGGAGCAAAGGTGGACAATACACTTTGTCTATTCTGAGTTTCTTTTCTTTTTGGTATCTGCTCATTGGACTCACCATTGTTTAAGCATCTCCATTCTGGTGACTAGAGGGTATGCCTGAGCTAGTGGACATCCCCACTGGTGGATTCTTCTGTGACTTATGCACACAGACACTCAGCCCAAGAGCAGGCCCAGAATGTTTTGGTGTTTTTTTGTTTGTTTGTTTGTTTGTTTGTTTTTAATATGAGACAGGCCAGGATAGGGCTGTAGAGAGGGAAGTAGTTTAAAAACAAAACAGGGGGATGACAAGACTTCATCATCTAACATACTTTTTAAAAATTTTATTTAAAAATTTTATCTGCTTTTCTGGTTAGGATCCCATGTTCCATTCATATTCTTCCCTCCTGATGGTCCTAGGGTCCTGTTCCTGGAATGTAAGATGAACTACTGCCCCCTTTTTGTTACACATCATCTCACATATTTTGAATATGTTATTAGGAGCAACCAGACCTTGGAAAAAGATGGAATGCTTAGCAAAGTAGAAGGTCATAGAAAAAGAAGAAAAAATTCCAATGAGATATACTGATTCAGTGGCTGTAACAATGGCCTCAAACATGATCATGGTAAGGATGGATCAGGACCAAAATGTGTTTTGTTTTGTTTTGTTTTCTGTTGTGTATAGACTAGGTATGAGGTCTACCCAACTAGATGGTGCCTTACAACAACAAGAACAAGTCAATGTTATATTTCCATATTTATTTTTTTAGATTAAAGATGATTGTGAATTCTTTGCTACAATCCTCATTAAGAAGAGGAGTATGATTTCTCTCCCTTTAAAATAGAATTGGTCTTAACTTTCTCAGTTAATAAATTGTTTAAGGGGGGACCTGCTAAGACTTCCAAGATTTCTTCCTTCCAGACCATTGAAATGCTTGCTGAGTGAAGCAAGACTCGATGCAAATCTAACTATCCTCAAACCTTCATCCTATGAGAAAGCCAAAGATATTCATATAAAAGACCCAGGCTCCAAATATATAAGTGAGGAATGCAGCTTGAGAATTCTTATCCAAGCAAAGGAAAAATGGAGAACCAGTAAACATGGAAGCCCAGAGTTACATATGCTGTCAGTGTAGCTGCTCAACCATCTACACCTATGCAAACAACTGCAACTGAGACATAGCTATCTGGGAACAGAAAGCAGGACAGTGAATAACAAAGATTAAGAAATCATTGACACATTTGAATTGTGGCATTTTTTAAGAAAATTGAACATACTGTACATTGATAGGCAAATGGACAAATATGCTTTAAGAAATACTACCAAAATGTTACCTGAGACATTGTCTCATATACTTTATACATGTTATTAGGAAGACCAGTCTCTGAATAAGGATATCATGCTTGGTAATGTAGAGGGTCAGCTAAAAAGAGGAAGACTCTCCATGAGATGGACTCAAATTTAACAATATTTGTGAGGATAACACAAGACTGTGCAGTGTTTCCTTCTGTTGTGCATAGTCAGAATCACTATAAGTCAGAATCAGCTCAATGATATCTAACAATCACAACAAATTTCATGTAGATTACAATATATCAATTTATTTCAATTACATTATATTAAAGAATTGACAACAAGAGTGCTTTGAGTGTAACAAAGCAATGGGCAATAATGAAACACAATTCCCAAATTTGCTTCTGAATCTACAAGTATTTTTTTCAGGTGGAACAGTTTTATATGGTAAATACTGGACTACATATTCTTGCAAAGAAATGAGTGAGAAAGGTTAATTAATATGAACAAACAGATCTTAGTTAATTCATCAATTGAAAGCATATTATTTGTGTATTTGAATTGGGAATCCTATTTTTCTTTCAAACAACATTTTAAGGACTTTGGTGTAAATGCATGTATTAACTATTAAATGACAAGTCAGTTTTATGATAAATTAAATGCTAGCAAATTAAAAAAGCTTTAAAATATTTTGGAATAAACTGTCAATAAAGATTCTAACAGAAAACAAAACCTTAGCGTTTAGATGTCGCAAGTTTGCCATCTACTGATCAACACTTTCTTTTATGTAAAAGAAAGTTTTGAATTCTTGATGTGGTTTCATGTAAAATATTAATATTTTAAAGGAAAACTAGTAAGTATCTTCCTTTTTTAAAGCCCAAGGTTACAGTACTAGGGAAGTTATAGAGTAATAAGAGGCTCCACAAGTCTTCAAAAAATTACATTGTGAAATTATAAAATATGAACAAAAACGTCCTTTAAGAAAAGATAGAGTGCGTTTTGTGTAAAAAAAAAAAAAAACTAACTAACCGCCCAAAAAACAGGTGCAAACAATTCTGTAACTTTGATCTGTAGTGCATTCAGAAGCAGCCCACCACCCAATAATTGCAAACTTTATTTCCACCTTAGGTTTTTCCAGCTAAGCCTATTTGACATTCCCAAACCTTTCATTCCCTAGAAAATTAACCCCAGGCAACTGCACATAAGATTTAGTATCTTTTTAGCATTACGATCTTGGAAGAGGTATGAACAAGGTATAAAATAAGTGTTAAGTCAAAAAAAAAGAGAGAGAGAGAGATACAAAGAAAATACTAAAATGAGTCAAAGCCTCCCTGCACTCATGATTGTTGTTGTTATTATTAAGTGCCTTTGCATTAGTTTTTATTCATAGTGCCACTGTATAGGGCTTTTGAGGAGCAGCTGGTGGGTTTGAACTGCCAATCTTGTGATTTGTAGTCCAGTGCTTATCCTAGAACATCACACCAGGACTTCATAATGACTATAAATAACAGTTACACTGAACTGCAAGCACAGAAGGCAAACCCATGTCTGTTCTCTTGCTGGATGGTGCCGAGTTCATAATTTTTGGTGACTACAAATATATATATATATATATATATATATATACATGTTGCAAATAGCAAACATACAAACGAAAATTGTATGGTTCATAATCAAAGTCAACTTTTTGTTACTTAATTAAAACAACTATTCAGTTTTTATCCATTTAATAACTCTTTTCCAGACATTTTAACAATTGATCTTCATAACTAGAGTACCAGGCTTTAGGACAAATAATATTATCCCATTTCATGTCTGCATAGATTGAGTCTTTTAGTTGAAATTGCCTAAGGCAGGGATAGGGGATTTTTTTCTGCCAAAATTTATATTATTCTCAGGTCATACAAAATTATCAAATTAAAAATTAACCTGCTATATTTGGTCAAATACTTTAAAAAGTCACCCAGCTGCTAACCTTGAGGTCAACAGTTAGACACTACCAATTGTTGCGTGGTAGAAAGATGAGGCTTTCTGGTCTGGTAAAGATTTACAGCCTTGGAAACTCTGTACAGAGTCGCTATGAGTACAACCGACTCCACAACACATAACGACCACCACCAATGTGATGGCTGGAACTATGGTTGCCTTGTCAGAACCAGACCAAATGATTTCCTTAGGCCTTATATGGAGTCCTACTGTGGCGCTGTGGGTTAATGCGCCGGACTGCAAATTGCAAGGTTGGCGATTCAAACTTACCAACTGCTCCTCGGAAAGCCTATACAAGGTCACTATGGGTTGGAACCGACTCGACGGCACTTAACAACAACAACAACAACATATGACTTGAAGGCAGGGCGTTCCCCACCCTTGGTTTAAAGTCAGAAGAAACCAGAACCACATCTTCTGTTTCTTATCGGACTAAAACTTTTGTGTCCATAGACTAGGTGGATTACATACAATAAAATATACTATCTACTAGGAAGGTGGGAGTCCTGGTGTGGCACCGTGGATTAATGCACTGGACTACAATGTCGATTTAAATCACAAGATTTGTGGTTCAGGCTCACCAGAGGCTCCTCGGAAACCCTATTCAGAGTTGATATGGGTCAGAACTGACTCGACAGCATTTAACAACAACAACAACACTAGGATGGTGTGAGTTGTCATATAATATGCTGTATAGAGATGGGTTTATTGATCAGCTTTTAAAAATTAGAAGTAAAAATCTCTATGTTGATGTTATTGTTAAGTGCCATCAAGTTGGTTCCAATTATAACAACCTTCTGAGACTGTAAATCTTTGCAGTAGCAGAAAGCCTCATCTTTCTCTCAAAAATCTATATGGAGTAGGTAAAATAATAAGTGACAATTTGGAAATTAATTCAATAACTTATTTTGCAAAAATAAAACTAAAGTAGTTTTCCATATGCAAATCTCAGTAACCCAATACTTTAGAGAAATAAATGATATTTCATTTAAGATAAGGTTCTAAATTAGCAGATTCCAATTAAAACACACACACACACGTTAATTTTTCTTTGAAGTGACTGTATATAATTAGTCAATCTTACTTATGATGCTTCTGAATTCACTTTATATTTCTGAGAGAGATAATGGACATTTGGGGAAAAATGTATTCATTTGAGTTTTGACAAATAATTTCCAGAGTTATTATCTATATAAATCATATTTATATCTTTCTTTATTTGTTTTTCTCACATTATTTTCTCCCTTTATCCAGTAACTTTTAAGTTACTGTACCAACTGTTTTATGAAGAATCACATTAGAAGGTCCTAGATATACTGGAAGATAGTGTGAAACAAAAATCATAATTATATACTATAAAATACTAGGCTTACTGGTCAGATAGAGACTGTTGGACACAATTGACTATGCCCCTTTGTTACTCTTCTGGTCTGGACCTGAACTTACCCCTGAAGCTCAGTATTCAAACAAGCAAAAGATAGGTCTAAAGGGGGAACATCACTACTAATGAGGTTACACACATCATAGAATGGTCAACCATTTGATATCAAAGAGCAGCATTTATACAATGACAAAGTTGAGAAGAGTTGAGAAAGAAGGAAATATAGGGGGGAAATGTGGCATTGTGGGATAAAGCACTGGACTGCAAGGTCGGTTTGAAACACAAGGTCAGCCATTCCTTGGAAGCCATATACAGTGTTGCTATGGGTTGGAACTGACTCAGTGGCACTTAACAATAACAACAACAATGGAAATAAGAAGCATAGAAAGGAAATAGGATAAACAATGTTACATTGAGGAAAATGCAATCAATGAAATGAAAGAAGTGTGTATGATCGGCTCTGTAAAATTTAAATAAAACCTTTAAAGTAAATACCAAAAGGATTCTAATGTAAAGAACTCAATCATTCCATTCCCACATATGAGTTTGTTGTTGTTGCTGTTGTTGCTATGTGTCATTGAGTTGGCACCTTCTAGCTAGCTTATGAATAGCAGAAGTAAACTCTGCCTGGTCCTGTGCCAATCTCACAATCTTTACTACATGTGTTTCCATTGCTGCTGATGTTGTGCCAATATATATCATTGGGGGGTCTTCTTCTTTTTCACTGATCCTCCATTTGACCAAGCAAAATGTCCTTCTCCAGAGAATGCCCCTTCTTCATAAATATCTGAAGTATTAGAGACAAAGTTGGTCCATTCAGGCTTCCAAGAAGCATTCTAGGTGTACTTTTCCAACAGATTTGTTTGTTCTGTTGGCAAACCATGGTACTCTTAATATTCTTCAACATGATAATTCAAATTCATCAATTCTTCTGTAGTCTTCATTATTCATTGTACAACTTTTGTGCGCATATGAGGTTATGTAAAATATCATGACTTGGGTCAGGCACATCATAGTCCTCAAACTAACATCTTTGCTCTTCAACATTTTAAAGAGTTCTTGTGCAGCAGGTTTGCCCGATGCAATATGTTGTTTGATTTCTGGGCTGCTGCTTTCATCTGTGTTGATGATTGAACCAAGCAAAATGAAATTCTTTGACAAATTCAATTTTTTCTCCGTTTATAGGATTGCTGCTTATTGGTCCAGTGGTGATGATTTTTTTTTTTTTTTTTTTTTGCTTTATGCTGAGCTGTAACCCATACCAAAGGCTGTGGTTTTTAACCTTATTCAGTATTTTAAGTCCTCTTCACAAGTTTGTATCATCTGCATACTGCAGGTTGTTAATGAGTTTTCCTCCAAACCTGATGTCACATTTTTCTTCATATAATCCAGCTTCTTAATTATTTGCTCAGCATAAAGATTAAATAAATTTGGCAAAAGAATACAATCCTTGTACACACCTTTCCTAATTTAAAACCATTTAGCATTCCCTTGTTCTGTTACAGCACTGCCTTTTTTGTCTTTGTACAGGTTCCACATGAGTACAATTAGGTATTCCATAAATCTCATTCTCTGAAATGTTGTCCATAGCTTCATGAACCACATAATCAAAAGTCTTTGTGTAGTCAATAAAGCATATTTACACATCTTTCTGTATTCTCTGCTTTCAGTAGATCCATTTAATGTCAGCAATAATATCCCTCATTCAGCATCCTTGTCTGAATCTGGTTTGAACCTCTGGTAGTTCCCTGTCAATGTATTTTTGCAGTCATTGATGAAATATCTTAAGCAAAGTTTTACTTGTATGCAATATTTATGATACTGCCCAACAATTTCCACATTCTGGTGAGTCACCTCTCATTGAAATGAGTACAAATAAGTTGTTGTTGATAGGTGCTATTGAGTGTGTTCCAACTCATAGCAACCTTATGCACAACTGAACGAAACACTGCCTAGTCCTGTGCCAACCTCACAATCATTTCAATGTTTGAGTCCATTGCTACTGACATTGTGCCAATCCATCTAGTTGGGAGTCTTCCTCTTTTTATCAGACCCTCCACTATATCAAACAACATATCCTTATCCAGGGACTGTCCCTTCTGGTAATATGTCCAAAGTATGAGAGACGAAGTCTGGCCATGCTGACTTCTACAGAACACTCTCACTATATTTATTCTGACACAAACTAGTTTGTTCTTTGGCAGATCAAAGCACTTTTAATATTCTCCTCCAACACCAGAACTCAAATACATAAATTCTTCTATGGTCTTCATTATTCATTGTTCAACATTCACATGCATGTGAGGTTATTGGAAATACCATGTCTTGGGTCAGACACACCTTAATCCTCAAACTAATATTTTTGGAATTCAACACTTTAAACAGATCTTGTGCAGCAGGTTTGCCCAATGCAATATATAGTTTGATTTCTTGACTGCTGCTTTCGTGAGTGTTGATGGTTGATCCAAACAAAATGAAGTGCTTGACAAATTCAATCTTTTCTCCATTGATATGGATGGTGTTTATTGGTAAAGTGGTGATGATATTTGTTTTCTTTACATTGAGTTAAACCCATACCAAAGGCTATGGTCTTTGATCTTCATCACTAAATATTTTAAGTACTCTTTTCAGTAAGCAAGATTGTATCATCTGCATATCATAGGTTGGTGAGTCTTTCCCCTATCCTGAGGCCATATTTTCCTTCACGTATTCCAGATTCTTGGATTATTTGCCCAACATACAGATTGAGTAAGAGTTTTGAAAGGATACAACCCTGGAGCACACCTTTCTTAATTTTAAACCGTTTGGTGTTCTCTTGCTCTGGTCACTTGGAGAATATACACGTGTCTCATAAGCACAATTGTCACTTGGAGAATATACACGTGTCTCATAAGCACAATTAAGTATCATGGAATACACATTCTCCACAATGTTGTCCATAGCTTATCATGAGCCACACATTTGAAAGCCTTTGCATATTAATAAAGCACAGGTAAACATCTTTCTGATATTCTCTTCTTTCAGCCAAGGTGCATCTGACACCAGAAATGATATCCCTTATTCCAATTCCTCTTCTGAATCTGACTTGACCCTCTGGAAGTTCTCTGTCAATGTATGGTTCCAGATGTTTTTGAATTATCTTTTATAAAAATTTTTCTTGCATGCAATATTAAGGATATATACTGTTGCATCATTTCTTTCTGGAATGGGCACATTCTATCAATCAGTTGCCCAGGTAGCTCTCTTCCAAAATTTTTGGCATTAATGAATGAATGTCTCCAGTGCTGCAAATTGAAAGATTTCAATTTGTATTCCATCAGTTCATGGAGCCTTGTGCCAATATCTGCAATGCATCTTGGACTTTTTCCTTCAGCATCAGTGGCTCTTCATCATATCCTATCTCTTGAAATGATTGATCATCAACCATTTCTTCTGGGTACAGTGACTCTGTATTCCTTATGTCTTCTTTTTTTTTTTTAAAAAAATATTTTATTGTGAATTTATGAAGGTTTATAAGGCAGATCATCAGTTTTACATTCAACAAATCTTTGCAACAATTACAAATCCCTCCATGTAGCCATGTCCTATCAATTAACCTTATTTTCCTCTAATACCTCTATTTGATGTACACATACTACATTGAAAATAAATATTTGTTTAAATTTCCAAAGGGCTCATTTTGTAAGCCAGCTGACCGTTTCACTCTTAACTCTTGTCCCCAGTGACTAGGTCAGTGTCCTTGGCCTTCGGAGTTTGTACGTCTCCCTGAACTTCAAACCAGCCAACCCTTCCTCTTCTATCCCTCAGTTCAAGGTCATTGGGTATCTGTGGGGCGTTACTAAGCTCAATCCATGTCTTCATTGCTGCATTTACCCCACTTCCAATCACAAGTTGGCAAGACTGCTCACCAGTGAGCACACAAAATTGTCTGACTGTTCCCTCTGAGTTTCAGTGATAGAAAAAAGTTTACCCTGATAGGTTGACTTTTCTTGACTTGATGGCTCAAAGGCAAACAGCTTGCGTGATATTATCATAGCCAAATAGTCTGCTCCCCCCTCCCCCACTCTTTCTTTCAAGAAGTATTTTCTGTTCTTCTAGTTGTTCCAGATTGGTCTACATGTCTTTTCTAGTGGGAATGTCCCACCTCTTAAGATTCTGGTTGGGGCTCAGGATTCCTCCTGAAGCCCCATACTCCACAAAGGCTTACAAGAAGCCTATTTCTTTAAGCAAATTCTAGTACCCTTTTAGATAATCTAATCAGTTATAGGCTGAAGATGGGTTTACAAGCTTTCTGTAATCATATTTCACAATATCCCTTTCCACCCCTCTTAAAAGTCTATATTACAAAAGTAAGTAGGGGAAACCAGTATCCATAAAACATTTAAGCACTTTAACTTTATTCCCCTTCTTTTACCCATCCAAACCATGTCTGAACCCCTATATCATAGAGTCTTGGTTTTACAAGGCTGTGCATACATCACAATCTATCGCTATTTCATTTAGCTCATGTATACTTCCCTAAGTCTTCCCTTTCTTGTGCATTGCCCTCCCCTCTTTATTACTGCCCTCTCCGTAACCCAAACTATCATGCATCTATATCCTAACCTGTGCCTTACTGTCCACTCCATACTACCCCTGGTAACTATCATAGAATTGTTCTTTTTGTATGAAAATCTTTTCTTAAGCTTTTATAATAATTGTCTGATGCAATAGCTATCCTTTTGTGCCTGACTAATTTCATTCAGCATTATGTCCTCAAAGTTTATCCATGCTATGAGGTGTTTTGCAGCTTCATCAGTATTCCTTAATGTAGCATGGCATCTCATTGTCTGTATGCACCAAAGTTTGTTTATCCATTCGTCTATTGATGGGCACTTAGCCTGTCTCTATCTTCTTACTAAGGACTTTTTTTTTTTTTTTTTTTTTACTATTGAGAATAGTGATGCGATGAACATTGGTGTGCATATATCTACTCGTGTTCTGGCTCATATTTCTTGTGGATATATGCCAAGTAGAGACATTGCTGGTTAATAAAGTATTTCTGTTTTCAACTTTCTGAGAAAGTAACATACCATTCTTCTGGATGTTTGAACCATTTTGCAGTTCCCCCAGCAATGTAGGAGGGTCCCAGTCTGCCCACACCCTCACCAGCATTTGTAGCCGTCTGCTTTTTCTGAACTTCTCTGTTACAGCTGGTGTGGATGATATCTCATTGTTGTTTTCATTTGCATCTCTCAAGAAAAACGTGGCATCAGGATGTTTGCTGAAAGTGAAGAAGACTTAAAATATTTACTGATGATGATCAAAGAGTACAGCATTTGCTATGGATTGCATCTCAATGTAAAGAAAACAAAAATCCTCACCACTGGACCAATAAACAACATTCTTATAAATGGAGAAAAAAA
>NW_006408613.1:5971359-5987523 GCF_000296735.1 Chrysochloris asiatica | reverse complement strand
AGTTCACAGCCCATTCGTAACCACTACACTACTATAGGATCACATAATCTACACATGGAGAGTGTTTTGCTTCCTTTTTGCTGATTTGGATGCCTTTTATTTCTCTTTCTTGTCTTATAAATCTGGCTAAGACTAACCACATAATATTGAATAGGAATGGTGATATAGGGCAGCCTTGTTTGGTTCCAGTGCAAAGGGAATGCTTTAAGTTTCTCTGTGTTGAGGAATTTCCCTTCAATTTCTACTGTGATACATGTATTTATCAGGAATGGATGTTGGATTTTGTCAAATGATTTTTCTGCATCAATTGATAAAATAATGTGTTTTTTCTTCTTTTTTATTTATATTTGTTTTTTGTTTTTATTTGATTGTTTTTCTAATATTAAACCATCCTTGCATGCCTAGTATGAATCCCAGTTGGTCATGATGCATTATTTCTTTGATATGTTGTTGAATTCTATTGGTTAAGATTTTGTTGAGAATTTTGCATTTACATTCATGAGGGATACTGGTCCATAATTATTTTGTCTTTTTTAAATGATGTCCTTCCCTGGCTTTGGTATGAGGATTCTATTCTTTTCTATATTCTGGAATTTTTTTAGTAGAATTAGTCTTCGCTCTTTGAATGTTTGGTAAGATTCACCAGTAAAGCCAAATGGACCTGGATTCTTTTTGATTGTGAGGTTTTTGATGACTTGGTCAATTTTGTCTTTTGTTGCAGGTCTGTTCAAGTTTTCTGCTTCACTCTGTGTAAGTTTAGGTAGATCATGTTTTTCATAATAATGTATTCATCTCCTCTAGATTTTAAAATTTGTCTGAGTGCAACTGTTCATAGTATTCTGTTATTATCTTTTTATTTTCTGTGATTCTGTTGTGACATCACCCATGTGGTTTCTTTTATGTGTAATTTTGTCTTCTCCCTCTTGTCTTTTGTTAGGTTTTCCAATCGTGTGTCAATTTTATTAATCCTTTCAAAGAACCAGCTTCTTGTCCTGTTGATTCTTTCTATAGCTTTTCTGTTTTCTATCTCATTTATTTCTACTCTAATCTTTATGATTTCTTTCTTCCTGTGGCTGTAGGTTTACTTTCCTTGTTTTTCCACTACTTTTTGTAGATGTATTAATGTGTTTATTTTGGTTCTTTCTTCCTTTTGTTTGTGTGCAATTATTGCAATAAATTGTCCCTTCAGTACTGATTTTGTTGTATCCCAAAGGTTTTGGTTTATGTTTTGTTTTCTTTCTCCTTTATTTCTAGGAATTTATTTATTTCTCTTTTTGTTTTATTCTCTTTTAAAATGTATTTTTTCTCTTTTTATTAGTTCTACTATTTAGTAGTGTTTATTGTTGTTGTTGTTAAGAGCCATTGAGTCCAACCCATAGTGACACTTAATAGGGTTTCCAAGGAGCAGCTGGTGAGCTTGAACCACCGACCTTGCAGTTCAAGCGACTTTGCAGTCTGAAGCATTAGCCCACAGAGCTTAAGCAGGATTTTATTCAGTTTCCATGTGCTTGATTTTATTTCCTTGATCTTCCTATTGCTGATTTTGAATTTTATATCATAATGTTGTTTAGAAGAGGTATTTGCAATGAATAAGTTATTGGTTATGCACAATTCTATCATGTGATCTCCAGTATTTTTTTCTGTCACCAATGCTATATTTTCCAACTACAGATCCTTCCTCTTTTCTTCCAAACTTTGTCTTCCAATTACCAGTGATAATCACTGTATTTTGATCACATGTTTGATCAATTTCAGACTGAAGAAGTTGGTAGAATTCTTGAATTTCATTGTATGGTCTTTAGTGCTTGGTGCATAATTTGGAATAATAGTGGTATTATGTGGTCTTTCCTGTGGGTGTATGGATATTATTCCATTGTAGATAGTATTGTACCTCAAGATGTATCTTGAAATGTTCTCCTTTGATGAGTAATGTGATGCCATTCCTCCCCAATATGTCATTCCTAGCATAGTAAACCATGTGACTGTCACATTCAAACTGGCCAATACCTATCTGTCCATTTTAGCTCATTTATTCCTAGGATATTAATATTTATGCATTTCATTTCATTTTTGACAACTTCCAATTTTTCCAAAAATCATACCTCGTACATTCCATGTTCCAATTATAATGGATATTACATCTTTTCCTCCTCATTTTGAGTTGTGTCCCATCAGCAAATGAAGGTCCTGGAAGTTTTAACTCATTTGTGTCATCATGGTCAACTCTATATGAGCAGGTAGTTCTTCCCAGTCATAATTTGTGTACCTTCCAACAAGAGTGGCTCATTTTCCTGCACTGCACCTCACAATACTCTAATGTTCTCCATCTAGTTTCAATATTCGATATTCTGGAGCTATCTGACAGCTTTCCAACTGTGATTCATAAGCTTGTCAGTGAGTAAACATTCATAAGTGGTTTGTCTCTCCTTGCTACTCTGTCTTAGTCTGGATACTTATATGAAATCTGTGTACCATGGGTAACCCTGTTGATATTTAAAGCATTGGTAGCATAGCTTCCAGAATAATAACAACATGTAAGCCTCCACAGTAGGGCACATTGACAGATGAGTGGTGGACAAATGAACAAAATGTACACTTATGGTGTGGTGGCACAGTATCCTATGTGACTGTGCAGAACAAAGAAATAATATCACCTCTTTGGTTGCAAGTTTAGATAAAAAAAATATTTTGTTGTTGTTGTTGTGGCTAAGTGCAACAAGTCGATTCTGACCCATAGAGATCATGTATGGAGATTCCCATAGCTTTTTAAAACTTTGAGGGAGCAGAAAAACTCACCTTTCTAATGCAGATTGGTTGGTGGATTCGAATTGTAGACCTTGTGGTTTGCAGTCCAGTGTTTTTTATATGGAAATACTGTGCTCCTGCATTGTAATGTAATCATCAATACTTTAAGAAAAATAAAAGCAAGTTTAACATTTTTTAGGTATTTGTTTCAAAATGTTGAAACAAAATGACTTTAGAAGCCTGGATTTAAAGAATACTGCTTATGTCTCAGGTTTCAATTCTGTAAAATGAGAATAACAAGTATATCCACCCCATGTGGTTGGCAAAAGAGCTATATAATCAGGAAAAAAAGAAAAGAAAAGATTAAAACAGTGTCTAGTGCATAAAGAGACTTCTATTATTGTTATCATATTATTATTTTGGTCCTTCATTTCAATTACCTTGATGTCTTTTGAAAATTTATTCATAGGATTAAAACAATTATATTATCTCAATTGTTAGTTTCTTATTGACTTGCAAAGGTGTCATGGTAGCTAAGTGGTTACTCAGTTGCTAACTATACAGTTGATGGTTCAAACCTACCAGTGCTCCAACAGAAAAAGACATGATCAGTTTATAGATGACAGCCTTAGAAACCCTATGAGGCACTTGTACTCTGTCCTACAGCATCACCAAGTTGGAATTGACTTGAAAACAATGGGTCTGGTTTTGAATATTGACTTGGTAAATTTTCAAACATGAGAAAATATACTTTATATGATTCAAGATAAGTAGATAACTTGAGAATGAAAATTAAGAAGGGGTAGAAATGGTGAGGCAAAAGCTTCCCTACTTTGTTGCTTGGTAGGATCTATTTAGTGAATTCTCAGGGGTGCATACGTAAAAACAAAACAAACACACATGATTTGTAAACACCTTTCCAACACCAACTCCTGTGCTGTCTAATTGTTTTTAAATTTTAAAACTAATGATACTGTGTCTAATGAATTTGGACTTGTCAGAATACTGGACTAAGAAAGTAAGATGCAAAGTTGATTTAAGCTCTGTGAGCAATGAACTTCTGGGACAGCTGGCAATTCATTTAATGTTTTTTGTCTCAATTTTCTTATATAAAAAAAGTAGGAATTTTTTTGATGGTGTCGACTTGTTACTAAATGAAGGCTATTAAAGGTACATGTTATTTTAAATATTTATTCATTATTCTAATTCTGTCTAATAATTTAAGATAATTTAAAATGTTCCAATTTTCCTATCACTGATTTAAAAAGGCTAACATAAAAACAATTTTAAAAGTTAGTTTTCTTTCAATTTCTCTTTATGCCTGCATATTTTTATATCACAGTCAAACTCCACCAATAGCCAATGTCCAATGACAGACTATATGTTTTTATTCTGATGGTGTTGACCTTCAACTCTCAATTTAATAATTTAATGAATAAATAAATGTTGAAACATGCTAGTTCTCACAAGGACCTCTAAACAGTGATGCACTCTGCTTGCTTTTACTGTTCTTTAGAAGTGTGCTATGTTATTGTTTAAACACACTGTGTTTTTTTAAGTTTCCAGAGACTAAAGCATTAGCACATATACAAAAAGAAACTATATTTTCAGGTGAAATTATTTGAATTAGTCAAATCTCTACCTAAAGACATAACCACCTCAGAATGAAATAGTGAAGCATACCCTAGGCTCAGTGAATCAGTCTGATTCTAGTCCTAGTGTAATGTATATGGAATCTGCCTGGAAAATCACCACTTCTTATGTATGTATTTCCTTTATTCCCTCATTTCTTCATTCCTTCATTCCCAAATTCCTTTTAAATAAAAATAAAATTACATTAAATTTTCACTAAAAATATCTGCAAATAATATATAATAGAAGTTTTTTCATCATAAAAATAAAATATTTCTCTTTCTCTTCCATAAGTTCAGGCAAAGTCATAGATAAAGCTAGTTTTCCATAGTGATAAATGGTTGTCTGTTTAAAAATGACAAGATACTCACTAAATACCTATCCTTCCTTACCTTAATTCTATCGGGAAGTTATTGTGAAATTTAATTCTTTCCAAACACACTGCATTCTGAATAGAAACCATCAAAGCAAGTTTTTATCTTGGTGAAATGGCACAGATATTCATAATGAGCTCAGAGAATACTCATCAACATTTCCTGAAAGGCATACTGCATCCACGGTAACTCAACATCACGATGAAATTCTTATGTATATCTTGTGTAGTAGTCTTATTCGGAGATATTTTGCAAAATTTCATTGTTTGCTTCTTTGAAGTTATTGATGTCAGTGGTCCCTTGGGAGCACCATACTCTTCTAAAATGTTGTCTGAGTACTGCTTTTTGTGAGTGGCCTGTCACATGTCCAACTCATTTTCATTACAGATTATCATTATTGTAGATTCACTTGTAATGTTGTTGTTGTTGTTGTTGTTAAGTGCCATCGAGTCGGGTCCGACCCATAGCGACCCTGTACAGGGTTTCCGAGGGTGTAAATCTTTACGGGAGTAGAAAGCCTCATCTTTCTCCCGCGAAGTGGCTGGTAGTTTCGAACTGCTGACCTTAAGGTTCGCAGCCCGATTCGTAACCACTACGCTATAGTCCTTTATAATTTGGTATTTATGTCAATTTGTTGCACATATGTTTGTCTACATTGTCTTTAAACTGCCTTTTTACTTTTTAAATGGGGTCTTTTCATGAGAGGAAGTTAATTTTTTTCATTGTGGTGCAATGTCTTTTACTTTATGATCACATACAGCATGCTGACTAGTAATTAAATTGAAGCGATCTGCTGCTTGATATTGAGGGTTTCAGGATAAGACCATGAATTGATAGTGCCTGAGGCCAGCCATACTCAGATCTCTTTCCAAAATTCTGGCAGAAAAATGGAGTGGTTGTGTATAATCCAGCCTGAGGGTTGCCCTGTGCCATTCAATGGCAGAAACACATTGTACATTTTACCGAAACTGTAATAAAGTACACTAGGAATGAAGTCAGTAGCATAAGCATGGGGGTCAAGGCTAACAGTCACCATAAACAGTCACCACAGGGCAGAAAAATTCATCTTTGAATGTATAGAGATATAATTTTCAATTCTATCTCTGCAAATTGATATTATTGCAAATTGGATATTTTATGAACTTTGCTAAAACCCTCCATTTCCTTGTTTAGATGATATACGTGATGAAGATAAATTAACTACTTTATGTTACATTTTGGTGTTGTGGAAGAATAATAAAAGTATCATGGACTTCCAGAAGAACACACAAATCTGTCTTGGAATTACAGCCATAACAGTCCTTAGAAACCAAAAGGGTGAGAATTTGGTTATCATACTTCAGTATTGTCTTCAGGAGGCACCAGTCCCTGGAGACGGACATCATGCTTTGTGAAGTGGAGCATCAGCAAAACAGAGCAAGACCCGTAATGAGATGGATGAACACAGTGGCAATAGCAAGGACTTAAGCATACCAACAATTGTGAGTATAATACAGAACTAGGAAGTGTTTCATTCTGTTACACATGTGGTTGCTATGACTTTCAACTGACTTTATAACACTTAAAAACAACATTGCCATATTTCTCAATTTATGGTAAATAAGTGTGTTAATTTGAATGGTTTGAAAGTATACAGATTAAATATATGAATAAAAACAAAGAGTCATATAGGGAGAATATAAAGAAGCTAAAAAGGTTAATTTATGGTAAATAAGTATGTTAATTTTAATGGTTTAGAAGTATGTAGATAAAATATATGAACAACAACATAGTTTCATATAGGGAGAATATGAAGGAGCATAAAAGAAATTGAAATAAAGTTTAAAAATTAAATTAGAGTTTTACTTTAGGATAAAAAAAACTCCCATGATTTCTTAAATTATGACAACACATTTTCATAATACATAAAAGGTATTACTGTCCTGGTGGGGAGTCCTGGCGTGGCACTGTAGGATAAGTACTGGTTGGCAAGGTTAGTATTGAATTGCAAAGGTGGTGGCTCAAACTTACCAGTCACTCCTCAGAAACCCTATATAGGGTCACTATGAGTCACAACTGATTCAATGACACTTAATAACAACAACAATAATGTCCTGATGGTGGTCTTGATGTGGCACTGTAGGATAAGCACTCAACTGCAATGTTGCTTTGAACCACAAGGTTGGTATTTCAAATATATTAGTCGATTTTTGGAAACCCTATATAGAGTCGCTATGAGTCAAAACCTACTCAATGGCATTTAACAACAACCACAATAATGTTTCAGTGTAGTTTTGAAGGATAAGTATTTGACTGCTAACCACAAAATTTGCTGTTCAAACCCACAAGCTATTCTTTGGAAACACTCTACCAGATGTATCTAACGAACAGACTCGACAGCTTAACAACAACAACAATGTATGTTATGAAAATAAATCCTTACAACAGTTTATGGTGTGAGTAGCCCTAAAATTCCCCCAGACACTTTAGATTTAAGAGACTATAATAATTATTCTAAAGAATCACATCTCTGGCATTAATTTTGTTTGCAAGCACTTACTAAGGGTAGTGTTATTTTTCAGGCATTTTGTTAGTCAACTAGCAATGACATTAATTATCTATACTTTTATGCAGTAAAAGCCTTAAAGTGCTAAACCTGTCATTAAATGCTCATGGATGTCTGACCACAGTCTCCCTTTTAAGGTATTATTTTCTCTTGGCAAATTCCACTTTCACTGCTTATGCGTTCGTTATCTTTTTAACCTTCATATGTTTTATTGAAATTTTTTCCTGTAGTAACTCTCTTTTTCTAATGATGCTTGTCTTATTTGTTCTTTCCCTAACATCTCATTCAAGAAACCCTGGTGGCACAGTGTTTAAGAGCTCCACTAGTAATAAAAAAATGAGCAGTTTGAACTCACCAGCAAATCACATGAGAACCTGTGGGAGTTGAATGCATGAAAGATTAATGCCTTGGACTTTTATGAGTTCTGGTGTGGCACCGCAGGATAATGCACAGGACCTCAAGGTCAGTTTGAACTGCAAGGTCAGCAGTTCAAACTCATCAGTTGCTTCTCAGAAACCCTATGCAAGGTTGCTGTGAATCAGAACAGGCACTTAACAAACAAAATGAGTCAAAATCTACTCAAGAGTAGCAGGATTGATTTCATAATTTTTGATAGCAACTCACTCAAGGAAAACTTTCAGTGAGATGGATTGATACAATACCTCAACAATGGGCTCAAAAATATCAAAGATCATGGAAATTACACAAGATTAATGGCACCAAACACATCATATTCAGAGTTTAAATCCTTCATTTAATATCCTGAGATCCCAGAAATCTCTGCAAAAACCCAAACCCAGGCAATCAAGGCATGCGAACAATTGCGAACACTCTTATCAATGTCATATTCTCAGAAAGAGGCACTAAAGTGGAATTTGTGGTGATTCATGTTAGGTGCTATTGAGTTGGTTCTCTAGGGAAGTAAACAAGTGAAACTTATATATGTATAAATAGAATTAGAGATTTCTCTCAAGAAAATGTCTCACACTAATGTAGATGGTGACAAGTCCTAAGTCTATATATCAAACATCAGGTTGGATGCTTTTCCTGATTCAAGTAGTTGCAGGGATTAATGAACTCAAGACCAGCAAGTCAGATAGCAGACTGTTGGCTGCAAAGGCAGAAGAATCCTGGATTGACAGGTAAGATATTAGGCTGCTAGCTCATAGGTTGTGGAGATGAAAGAATCTGATGATTGGAATATAATATGGCAGTCTGCTGACTCAAGACTAAAGAACCAGAGGTCAGATGATGACTAGCCAGATGCAAGATCCAGATTGAATAAGAAGCCAGAGAGCTTTATTAGAACTTTCAAATATATTGAATTCAGGCCACTCCCCAAAGAAACTATCTTTCAATTGATTGGCTATTCATAGCATATCTCATCATGGAAGTGATTACCTTACATCAGATCTCATCATGGGAGATAGCTATAACAGCCAAATAATTGCGAAGTATGATCTAGCCAAGGTGACACACAACCTGAACTATACAAAAGCAAATTCATTTTGAGAACTAAGGTATGCCTGACCCAAGCAATGGTACTTTCAATTACCTCATATGCACATGAAAGCTGGAAAATTAATAAGGAAGACTGAAGACTTGATGCCTTTGAAGTACGATGTTACCAAAGAAAATTGAATACACCATGGATGCCAGAAGCACAAACATCTATCTTGAAAGATGTAAGGCCAGAATGTCCCTTAAAAGTGAGGATGGAGAAACTTCATCTCATGTATTTTGGACAGGTTATCAGGAGGGATAAGTTCCTGGTGAAGGACAGCTTTTTAATACTTTAAGGAGATCTTTTGCAACATATTTTTCCAGTATAGTAGTCATTTGACTTCATGATTGCTGCTTCCAGGGCCATTGTTTGCAGGGCTAAGTAAAATAAAATTCTGGATGACTTCATCATTTTCTCCATTTATTGACCAATCTGTGAGGGTGTTTGCTTTCTTTATGTTAAGAAATGCACCTTAAGTATATGCTACAAACTATAATTATTGATTTGTGATCTTTTGTTTAGTTCAGTGACTCTGCATATTCCTTCCTTATTCTGATATTTGTTGCATGATTCAATATTTTGCCATATATTTCAAAACTGAAATTCATGTCCTCATTTTAAAAATGAAACACTACATTTCTCTTAGCTTGAGAAATGCTAAGTGTGTTCTTCCTTTTTTTTTTCTAAACTCCAAGTCTTTGATTTTTGTAATGCTGTATTGTGTCTTTGTGACCTGTCCTTTGAGAATTTCTGTTCAGCTCTTAAATTCCATCATTTCTTCTGTTTGATATAGCTACTCTCTGTTCAAGAGCAAAATTAAGTCTTTCCTGACATCCATTTTTTGTCTTTTCTTCATTTCCTGTTTTTAATGACATTTTTGCTTTCTTCCTATATAATATCTTTGGTGAAATCCCCCAAACTGTCTGATCTTTAGTTATTAGAGTTCAATGTGTCAAATATACAATTGAGAAGGTCTCTAAGTTCAAATAGAACATACTCAAGATTATACATTGGCTCTTGTGAACTTGTTTGAACTTTTTTCAGCTTCAACTCTAACTTGCCCATGAGCGTTGGATACAAGGCTCCTGGGATTTTCTGACGTGATATTGAGCTTCTCCACCATCTTGTTTCCAGATGTAGTTGATTTTACGCCTGCATATTTCATCTGGTGAGGTCTATGTGTTTAGTTGCCTGTAATGTTTTCTAAAAATTATTTGCATTCAATGAATAATACACTGTTGCTCTTGTTGTTGCTAAATATCATTGAGTTGGTTCCAACTCATGGAAACCCTGTATAGGGCTTCCAGGGAGCAGCATGTGAGTTTGAACTGCTAACCTTGTAGTTAGCAAGCAGGCAAGCACTTTTACTATAGTGCTACACCAGGACTCTGTTAGTCTTGCATAATTCTATCGTGGGATCTCCAGAAACATTTTATCACTAAGGTCACATTTTTCAACTACTGATCTTTCTTCTTTGGTTCCAACTTTCATATTCCAATCACCAATAATTATCAATGCCTTAATTGCATGTTGGGGCCTAGCTCGTGTTTCGCCACGTTGTTGCGGATTGTTGCTGCCAAGGGTCCGTTCGGTTTTCAGGTCCTCATGATGGCTAGCTACGAATACATGAGCCTGAGCAGCTGGCCTGTGTTGTTAAGTACAAGGTAGCGTGGGCTCTGTGGATGCTTCTTTCCCTCTTCGTCCTTGCCTTTCCTAGGCAACTGAGGGGCTCTCCGTTTCACTTTGTGCTGTGTGGTTTTTGGCGACCCAGCAAGCTTTTTTGGGGGATGGTGGGTAGGGCTTGTTCCTGCCAAATCTGAGGGTCTGGGGTCAGGATGCGTGAGAGCACCCAAGGTCTGTTTTCCCTATTTGACCCCTTGAGGGGGGATTTCCTTTCCGTTTTCAGACCGCTCTCCGATAACTGAACCAGAGAATTTCCTCTCTGTTATTTTTCAAAAACCTTCTGAAAGGTGATGCAATCACCTTCCATTGTATTTAATTGTCTTCATCCTAATGAAGTTTCTACCTCCTCTTTTGCATACAACTTCAGAGATGGAGATGCTCATTTGACAGCCTGGGCGTGGGGGTAGGGAGTGGTTTTCTGAGGCCATAGTGCTGTTGCACTTGACTTCTAGTGGAGAGCCTCAACTGCAGCTGGGGGCGCTTAGGCTGCCATAGGAACAAATGTGCACAGGAAGGCGCTGTGCAAAGAGCTAGGGCTTTGGAATACATGTAAACCCTTAACCAAGAATCCAGTTTATTTGGCCATGGCAAGTCATTTGAATCCTATTCAGTCTTTTTTATCTTTGCAAACGGGATCATAATCTCCACAGTGCTGGTCCTACAGTCCATGAAAAATGATTGTTTATAATTTGAGATAAGGTTTGTAAAGCGTCTGACACAGAATGAGCCCCCCAGTAAATGCTGGTTGTTAATAACTCCAAATCTGGTTCTCCTCCACTATTCTTATCAGTAAATGACTCCACCATCCATCCGGTTGTCCTATCCTGAAACCTGGACTGTTAACCTTTCATCTTTGTTACCTGTGTAGCTTTCACTCTCCATCCTTTCCCCACCCCATCTCCGTCTTTAGCGGGTGAATCAACAGGTCCTGTATATTCTTTAATTTTTAGCCTAGAGAGACTCCCGGCATCCACGTTAAAACAACAAACAAATTCATTTTAAAGTATATTTACAGAAAAATTGTAACGTTAGGATAAAGAGTTTGCATATGCCACACTCAAAGTTTTATATATTATTGATGTCTTACTCACAATTGATGAAGCAATATTTATACATTAACTGTCATCCATACTTTAAATTCATTATATTTCCTTCATGTTTTATTTTTGTTGTTGTTGTTATTATTATTATTTTTAATCTCATTTCCTTTTATTGTACCAGGGTTTCATCTACGGTAACACATTACATTTAATTGTCTCCTAAGGCTCCTCTAGACTGTGACTTTTAAAAACTTTTTTATTATAAAGGTTTCTAGAGGAAATCAGTGTTCTATTCAACAATTCATACACTTTTTTTAAAGTCCTGGACTGCAATCCCCACAAATGTAGCATCACTTATCCAGTTACTCCCTGTATTTCCCATTTCCAATATTCCTTCTTTCCTAACACTTTGAACTTTGTTCTTGGGTAAAATGTTGTTCTTTCAATTAAGCAGTATGTAATTGTGGTGCTGTGGACTAATGCGTCAGACTGCAAAGTCATTTGAGCTGCAAAGTTGGTGGTTCAAACCCATCAGCTGCTCCTTGGAAACCCTATACAGGGTTGCTAAGTCTTAGAATTGACTTGACAGCATTTAACAACAACAATTATTCTATTGTCAATTGTTTTCTCAGACATTTCCTTGTTTTTGATAATTTTAAAAAACTTTTTGTTGTTATTTGAGTGAAAGTTTATAGCGCAAAATGGAAGTTTTCCATTTAACACTTCATAATGCATTTTGATGTGTGACATTAATTGCAATCTCCACAGTGTAAAAACACTTTTCCCACTTCCTCCCCTTTTCCTGTTACCATTTCTTTTTTCTTATCCCTTCTTTTGAATAAGGAAGACCATAGAAGACTTGATGCCTTTGAATTATGATGTTGGAGGAGAATATTTAAAGTGCCATGGGCTGCCAAAAGAACCAATAGATCTGTTTTGGAAGACATGCAGCCAGAGTGCTCCTTGGAGGCCAGGATGGCCAAACTTCATCTCTCATACTTTGAACATATTGTCAGAAGGGACCAGTAGCTGGAGAAGAATATCATGTTTGGTAAAATGGAGGGTCAGAGAAAAAGAGGAAGACTCCAGCTCCCGTAAAGATTTATGGCCTTGGAAACCCTGTTCAGGGTCGCTGCAAGTCAGAACTGACTCCACAGCACATAACAACAACAACAACAGCATGAATCCTTTCGGCTCATTATCTCAGTTAATCCTCACACAATCCTAACTGGTAGATAGATGTTGTTCTTGTTTTTGCCCTTGAGTTGCTTCTGACTCATGGTGATTCCACATGTGCAGTATTCATCTATTCCACAGAGTTTTATGGCTGTGACTTTCCAGAAGCAGATTGCCAGGACTGTCTATAAAAGCATGTCTGGGTGGATTCAAAATGTCAATCTTACAACTTTCATGTAAATTATTATTCCCAAGGCTTTAAGGCATTAGGTGACAAACTGAGTAAGTGACAGAACAGATTTTGAATTAAATCACTCATTACATTTTCATTGTAGCAATGGTAACACTTAGATTTAACCATTGAAAATGTAATGAGTAACCATTGAAAATGTATACATGATGTCTGTAAACATGAAAATATGAAATATTTAATATGAATGTTATGAATATTGTAGTTAGAGAAAAATTTTTCTTTGCAGTATTAAAATTGTCTAATGAATATACAGTGACAAATAATTCATATAGAAAGATAATTGACTTTGAATTATGCCAACTAGATCTTGTAAATAAGGAAAACATTGACATAGTCATCTATACAAATCCAAGCAATAACTCATTCTTTCATTATATATAGGGAGAATATGTAAAAGAAGACAGCAGGTATTTTTCCATGCTTATCAGTTACACAGACAATGTATTAGTTACTCAACTCCTTCAGACTAATTATTTATCAAATTTTCCATTTCATGTGATAGAATGAAAAATTATTAATATTGAAATTTAATTATTGAAGCCATGAAATGAGCTATGCCTGCGTGTTAATGTTGCTTTGAAAAAGCTTACTTAAAGTAGATGTTTTATATATTTCTTTAAAGCATATTAAATATCTCAAATATAGAGTTAATAGTATGTTGCCTTCTATAACCGATTGTTGTGTTCAATGATGTCAATTCGACCTCATAACACCCCTGTATCACAGAGTAGCCTCTAATCTATAGAGGAGTATGTCACCAGTAAATGTGCAAAATAATCCTAGTGCATCTTGTGTTATCAGAAAGCAAGGAAGCTATAAAAATACTCAGGTCTTTTCAAAAAGATTCAAAAGAAACATCATAAAACTCTTAATATCCATAGACACTTTTAGAATTACTAAAGATAATGAAAATGCATTAAAATATTTAAATCATGAGTTTATAATAATTCTCAAAAAAGAGGAAAATAACTAAAGAATATGAGCCCTGGTGTGACACTTTAGGATAAGCACTGAACTGGTCATTGATAGCTCAACACCCGCCCCCCCCCACACACACACACACCTGCTCTCAGAAATCCTATACAGGGACACCACGAGCTGGACCCAAATCGACAACAGACAGCAACAACAAAAGAATATTAAGAAAATAACTTTCTATTTGAAAGCATATTAATTATAAAGGGAAAACCAAACATTTATCATGATTTTTATACATAAACAAAACTTCTTTTGTCCCAAAAAGTGAACGGTAAATTCAAACAACTGACCTTTCAATCGCTCATCTAAAATCAAACCAAACTCACTGCCATTAAATTGACTCTGACCCTTGCAACCCTATATAGAATTTTTAAGACTATTAATATTTACTGTGTAGACAGACTCATATTTTTCCCATGGAGTAACTGATAGGTTTGAACCTCTAACCGTGTGGTTAGCAATTCAGTGCTTATCCTATGGTGCCATCAAGACTCCGTAGGGCACTTTTTAAACCCATTATCCAGCTTAAGCAAATATCAGCTGGTGGACAATTTTGTTTTACATGTGTTCCTATTCATTTCTTCTTCCTTCCATGAAATATTTTGTAGTAACTTTTAGATGTCATATAATTTCATACTTAATAATTTCAGCATGAAAGTCTACAATAGAATATTTTAGAAAACATAAATGCATTATGATCATTGTTGCTAAAAATAACAATAGTTCCTTAATATCCCTAAATATCCTATCAAATGTTAGTATCTCTGATTATCTCAGATTTTTTAACCATTTGTTTGTGTTTAGAGTAAAATAAAGTTCAAACATTGTGATAGATATTTTTAAATCTTTAGGTTGATCTTTTTTTCTCCCTCATTCTTTGTCTCATTATAGGTTTCCACTTTCATTTTCCTCAGCATTTATTTGTTGAAGAAAATAAGACTTTATCCCATACAATTTCATATGGTCTAGATTTAGTAAATTACATTTATTGGCGTCATTGAACCTACTTACTCTTCCCATTTTCCTGTTTAAAAGCTAATTGGGTCTAGAGACTTGATGAGATACCAGATTTCCTTGTTGAGGCAAGAATGTTTATATATTCTGTGTCTTATATAAAATAGTATGAAAAATAAAATACCTGTTGCAGTAGAGTAGATTCTGACCCTTAGTGACCATACAGGACAAATTGGAATGGTTCCATACTGTTTCAAGGAGTCCTGGTGTGGAGTTGTGGCACCAAAGTCAGTTTGAACTGCAAGATTGATGGTAGAAGCTCACCAGCTGCTCCTCCGAAATTCTATAAAGGGTTGCTATAGGTCAGAACCTACTCAACAACAACAACAAATAAGGTTTCAAAGTTGTAATCATTATGCAGGCAGACTGCCATTTAGTTCTGCAGAGAAGTGGGTGGGTTTGAATCACTGATCTTTTGGTTAGCAGCTAAATGATAAAGACTACCATGAGGGCTCAGCCTTCTACCAGGGATCTCAGAGTACTTGTCTCTGTGTTATGGATTGAATTGTGTCCTTCCCAAATATTTGCTATAAATTCTAAACCTATTTGTAGTTATAATTAAGTTTGTGAATGTGTTTTTATTGTTACCTTTATGAGACAATATTAGTATAACATGCATACTATTGTTTTTTAAGGTCTGATAAATCATTTCTGAGTCATAGGGATCCTGTATGTATAATGTTTCCTGCTAATGTTTCCAAGGATTGCTTGCTGGGTTTGAATCTCCAACTTTGAGTTTAATAGTCCAGTGCTTACCTTACAGCACTACACCAAGACATTTTAGGTCTATTGCTTTTAAAATATAAAAGAAATAAAACAAGAAAGTACACGGAGTCAACCAGGCTCAGAAGCTCAAAGGAGATAAGGACCTTCCGCCAAAAAACACAGAGAGAGAAAATGTTCTTACTTTCAGCCTCCTGAAGTGTGAGAACACTTACTTCTATTTGTTAAAGCCACCCACTTGTGGCATTTCTCTTATAGCTGCACGCCACAACTATGACACTATACTTTAAAAAAATTGATAGCCCCTTGTCACCATTACTTAGATTCATTAGTTCAAAAGGTTCTGCTATAATACTACTGTAATTTGTCATGACATTTTAATGTACTAACCAAATACTTCTATATGGAAAGTTTTTGTTCCATCACTTGGTTAAATTGAAGTTTATTCCTATACAAAAATTATTATAAATACTTGATTTTTTCTTTATTTAATATAT
>NW_006408613.1:5969503-5970925 GCF_000296735.1 Chrysochloris asiatica | reverse complement strand
GACAAAAAGGAGTCCTGGTGTGGCATAGTAGGATAAGTATCTCAAGGTGGGTTTGAACCATAAGGTCGGTGGTTCAAACTCACCAGATGTTCCTTGGAAACCCTACACAAGGTTGTTATGAATCAGACCCAACTAAACAGTAATTAACAACAATAACAAATTAAAGAGGATCGGGAAAGTGTTATGGCTAAAAATGTAGGTGATGCTACTAAGCACTACATCAAAATAATGTATAGCCATAAACATTTTGATTACAGAAGCAAATAAAAAAGATCTAAAATCAAGCAGCTAAATACTAAACCAAAGAAATACATATTGGATTGATTAAACCCAAGGAATAAAAAAGACACATAAAATCAAGAGTGGAAACTTAATGAACTTAGGAAACACCTAAGAAGACAAATACAATAGATGAAAATAAATAAATAAAGATTGCTTTTTTGTAAGAATAATAAAGTAAACAACCACATATCATGAATGCATGATATCCAGTGATGGCTCTAGTTGTGTTAACCATTATTATATGATTAAGGTAGTATTTAACGTTTCTTCACTGTAAAGGTACAATTTTTCCTTTTTACAGAAGACTATTTAGAAGCAAGTAACTAAACCAGCTCACCTTTGAAAAAGTGAGAGGACTCTAGCTACAGTTTGAATTATTCATTAAGGGAGATTAGTCTTTTCTCCCTCATACAATTATTAAATTATTTATATGTTTGTTTTCAGTTTGACTTTACATTTTTAATATACTTTTGCTTATAACCCAATATTATGCTATAGTGTTTTGCTCAAACTGCTCTAGTTTTGGCTACTGAGAGTACGTTTTTTTTAAGTTTTTATTGTGTGTTTTACTGTGATGGGAGAACATCAGTTTTACATTCATCCTATCGTATTTCGTTTCATTGCAATGATTACAATCCCCTCCATGCATCATCAAATAACCCCAAAGGGAACACTGCACAGGCCTGCACCACCAGCCACCAAAATACAGCCCTTCTCCCTTCCTGAGTCCACTGTCCCCAGCCACTCCATCTGTCCATGTCATGGTCTCTGTCTCCATCCCTGGCGTCACTGCCTCTCTGGGTAGGGTACTGCTCTCCATTCATATCACTTGATGGTCCCAGGGACCTCCATTCCTGCTCTGCAAAATCAATCACTCTTCTCCTTTTGTCAAAAGACATCTACCTCTATATTTCCTAGCCTCACAGTAAGTCCTGATGGCAATTATTCACTATTGTACCACAAGCGTTTTATCCCCATTTCCTTTTGCCAGCCCGGTCCCAATGGATTGGAAATCATTCAGTGGTGATTTTACCTTCCCCCACCACATCTTGAACTAGTCTCAGTCTTGAAAGCTTGTAAGCCAGTCACTTCTTGCCTTAATAGGTGCCCCTATTTTGGGTAGCCAATGTCTATGTTGCC
>NW_006408613.1:5958876-5961626 GCF_000296735.1 Chrysochloris asiatica | reverse complement strand
TTTTTTTTTTAATCCTTTTTTCTGCTTGCTTTTCTATCTTAGCAGATTGCTAGTTCTGGCTTCCATCTCTTCTATTCTACTCCTTTCCCCTTCTGGTGTATTATCCATTTCTGATATTTTATTATTAATCATCTGGACCTCTTTTTTTTGTTGTTTTTTCAGGTTTTGAATTGTTTTCAATACTGTATCAATCTTGCTTGATTTGTCTCATTCTGGCTTCTTTCTGTTTCCTAATCTTTAAAAAAAAAAATCTTAAAAAACACCCATTTTTCTTGAGTTAAAAATGTAAAAATCACTGCATTGACATGGATGCTCAATTCTTTAGGGATGAACTAAATGACTGGTATTATTATTTACAAATGTTTCTGAAACTTGATGGAGTTTAGGCTGAGAAAAACAGTTCATAGTTTTAAAAAAAATTTATCCTATCATTACATTTTCAATGAACTTTTAAATGTACCTTCATATAATTTGTAATTGTTTACTATCGCTGGATTTTTTTTTTTTTTTTTTCTGGTCCCAGGACCATGTACTGTGGCCTGTATTACAATCTGAGTAAACTACAAGTGAATAAGGAAGATTGTAGAAGAATCGATGCCTTTGAGTTATGGTGTTGGAGGAGAATACTAAAAGTGCCATGGACTGACAAAAAAACCAATAGATCTGTTTTGGAAGAAGTGCAGCCAGAGTGCTCCTTGGAGGCCAGGATGGTTAAGCTTCATCTCTCATACTTTGGACATATTGTAAGGAGGGAACATCACTGGAAAAGGATGTCATGCTGGGTAAGATGGAGGGTCAGAGAAAAATAAGAAGACCCCCAACGAGATGAATCATCCAGGTGGCATCATTGATGGCATCGAGTGTGGTGGCGGTAGTGAGGTTGGCCCAGGATCAGACACTGTTTCGTTCTGCTGTGCATGGTATCGTTATGAGTTGATCCCAACTTGATGGCACCTGACAACAACAGCAACAAACTCCAAGTGACTACTTGGTGTTTTCCAGTCTTTTCTATGTTGTGATTGATGGAATAAAAGGAGACTTTCTCATGATATTATGCCTTGAGATCTACTTTTGACTTCAGAGCAATTGGCTGACTGGGAATGTGTTCAGGTGAGGGCTGGGGCATTGATGCACTTCTGAGGAATAGTCATGGCCTACTGGATGATCTTCTTGTCCTTGATACCTTGGTGACATTCCCACCACTGCTAGCTGTTGCCTAGTGATGGTTTGCTTTCTTAGCACTCACTGCTGTAGATGACCAGGCATGGTTCCTACTGCACTTTGTTGGTTCCTGGCGGATATTGGCAAGTAAATATCTCCCACCACTTGTGACCAGCTCTGTGGCTGATATGTGGCCATGGGGACCAATTTCTAGTAAAATACCATCGACTTGCTTTCCCAGGGACTAGGAACAGAAGCCTGCATTATTGTATTTCCTTTGTGCCCTTCTTCAGAGGACTTTCTTTTCCTTGCCTGAATATTCCCAGGGGCACTTTCACTGGGTTCCCAAGGCTTAATTCTATGTTGTGCCAATGTACCAGCATCACTTTCTGACAGGCAGGCCAGTCTCAGGATGTGCTCTGCCTCCCTTGCTGCTCCATTCCAGAGCTGTTTTCTCAGCTTATCCTTCAGCATTGTAATATGTAGAAGCCAGAAATTCCAAATTATATAGCCAACATTCTTCAGGTTAACAGAACCAAATTCAAAACTTAACATGTTCTTTATCATAAGTTTTATTCTTTAGTCCCAAACATTACCTACAAAAAAATGATAGTGGCATTTTCCCATGATTTGAGAGTTGGTTATATCATTATCATTACCTAAGAAAAACTCAATGCAATACTTTACAAGTAGTATTGGCTTTCTTCTTATATAGTGTAGCAACATGGGGAAAAGTCACCCATCATTTTTTAATCACAGTATTTTTAAATACAGAATAAATTGTTTTATTATATTTAAAAATTATTCTGAAGTTTTGATAATGTAGTCATGAAAGTATGAACTTCGACAATAGTTTCAGTACCATGTTGTGGGTCTTGTTAAAATTGGAACCTATAGAAATAAAATGGAGCTTTCATTTATGTTTAAAATGTAACTGGTATATTCTATTCTTATTTAAAGCACAAACACAGAGGTATTTGCTAAGGACATATTTACTGTATGGGACTCAATTATTGCTTTCTTATCAGGGTATAGTGATTTAAGAATTTCTTCATCAATAGAGCTTAGGTAAATAAATTAAAGAGAGCAGTCTCAAGTTTGAACAGAATAATTTATGAATTTTCTCTGACCAACTATTAATATCAAATTAATGCTTCCTAAATAAAGATGCCAAGTAATTCACTTTTAGAAAAGTTTCAGTCATAAAGTGGCAGAGGGACTATGAACATAGTCTTGATTTTATTTATTGTATTTCTAAGTATTTTATTTGAATAGAATCCCATTCTTATTATTCTCTTGTCAGCTTTTCTATAGCCTTTTAAAAGCATAAACCAAATTTTAAGGAAGCTCTATTTATCATCTGACATAATATTTCTTTCATTTGCCTCTAATGCCTATACAATATTGATTAAATTCTAAAGAATACTGATGTTTACTCTTGACATAATGACATTTATCAATAGAGTGATTTAAAACATCTATCTTTCATATTGTCTGAATGTATAATCAATGTGAGTTTTGTATTGGCATTTAGCATTTCCTTTTATTGGAAATTTTCATATAAAAAGTTTTATTGGGTATTTGCCAGG
>NW_006408613.1:5952256-5958556 GCF_000296735.1 Chrysochloris asiatica | reverse complement strand
GCAAGTTCAATTTTGCCAAGATTTGATCAATTCAACATGTTTTGCAAAACTTCTGGTTTCTTCCTTTATTTTTATGCTTCCACATTTAAAGAGATTGGCTAATAAATATGTGAGGTCTTTGGTTTGAAAAACAACAACAACAACAAAGTTATTGCTGGTCTACAAAGTTTTTTTTTTTTTTAAGGAGTGATCTGATGCTAGCTTTGTGATAAGCTTTTAGAATTACATCCCAAATCAGTATATGGAATGGGAGTGAGGAATCCCTAATAACCATTACAAACTCTCTACAAGTTTAAATACCTAAATTTTTATAAATACTTTTAAACTGAGGATGTCAAAATTTCAAAATGGTTGGCTTAAGGATGGGCTTGACCTGAACAAAATTGTGAGCATGACACCCATATGGAAGCAAAATGTCCATATTCAAATCTTGATACTGCCTTTCAGAGATGATACTGCCTTTCAGAGATGTTGAACAGATTGAAGTAAGCTTTCTTGGATTAATATCATTAGCTAAGACATAAACCAGTGTGAACGCTCACCTGTTGCTGGTGAGAATGCAAAATGTCAAGCCACTTTGGAAAAATATTTTGTCAGTTTCTATAGAAACTTAAACAAAATCTATCATATTTTCAGGTATTCTCAATTCTAGGTGCCTACACATGACAAGTGAAAATTTATGTTCAAACACATACAAAAAACAAACGGACGTTTACTGTAGCATTACTCATACCATTAAACTAAAAGCGACACACAAATCTTGAAACAGAAGAATGGGCAAAGAAATGGTGGTACATCTACTCATAAAAAGCTAACAAATGATAAAACAAAGTATTCACACACACACACATACAAAAAATATATTTGGCTGAATGAAAGTAGATTTAAGAAACCTACTTATTGTGAAATTCCACTTATATGACATTATTGGAAAGGTAAAATTGTAGCTATAGTAGTCCAATGACTATTTTGGCAGAAAATTTGGAAGTAATTGATTACAACGGAAAATTTCAGATAATAGAACTATCTTGTCACATGACTAGAGAAGGGGATATATAGTTTTGTTGATTTATTCTAATTTACAGTAATGTACATCATGCATAATGAATTTATACCTTTGGTAATTATACGACAGAAAGTTTGTGATAGTGATTACCTACACTGTGTGAGAAAAGAAGAGGTGTTGTAGAAAAATCACAGATAAATATTTGCGTCTGTGGGCATGCACAAACATAAAGTCATCATGTATCTTGGTTTTGTATTGAGTGATTATTTATTTGTTCCAATCATGCTGTTGGTTGCGCTAGACTACAAAGTCAGTTTGAACTGCAAGGTCGGTGGTTCAAACTCACCAGCCGCTCCTTGGAAACACTGTTGTTGTTGTTGTTAAGTGCCGTCGAGTCGGTTCCGACCCATAGCGACCCTGTACAGAATTTCTGAGGGTGTAAATCTTTACGGGAATAGAAAACCTCATCTTTCTCCCGTGTAGCAGCTGGTAGTTTCGAACCGCTGACCTTAATGTTTGCAGCCCGATTCATAACCACTACGCTACCAGAGCTCCTTTGGAAACACTGTACAGGGTCGCTACCTGTGGGAACCTACTTGGAGGCATTTAACAACAACAATGACATATTTAATAAGGAAAGTATTATTGGTGAATGATTGAGTGACCATGCATCAATCAAAGAATTGTTGTGAAGTGCCCTCAAGTCAGTTCCGACCTATTGCGACCCTGTATAGGGTTTCTGAAGAGCAGTTGGTGAGCTTGAATCACCGACCTTGCATTTCAAACAGCTATGCAGTATGGGCATTAAACCAAGAATTGTGAGCAATCAATTCTTATAGCACATATAAAATAAGAATATGGAGGTGGGAATCCTTTATTGGAGTTGGGAATCCTTTATGGGAATCCTAAATGGAGGGTTATGTGAGTGAGTAAAATCAAGAAGAAATACAAAGATAAGCTCATGGATGCAATTACTAATGAGACAAATGACATTGGGAAGTATTTATATTTTAAACAATTAGGGTTCATTTGCTATAAAAATATATTAAGAAGAAAAAGATAAATGAGGTGATTGTTGTTATTATGTGCCGTGGAGTCAGTTCCGACTCATAGCGACCCCGTACAGGGTTTCCAAGGCTGTAAATCTTGACGGGAGCAGAAAGCCTCTTCTTTCTCCCGTGGAACAGCTGGTAGTTTCAAACTGCTGACTTTAAGGTTCGCAGCCCGATTCGTAACCACTACGCTACTTAGGTGTTTATAAAAGTCTTAAAATTGCTGGAAAAGCAGTTAAGACTACATGTTCAGGAATAACAGCTTAAACACTGTGGCTATCTGAATGACATCTTTTTTATTCTAAAGCCCATATAGTAGGAAATTGACAGCAAGAATAATCAAAGTCAATTGCATATGTCGGCTATTAAGCACTGTCAGAGACTCCATAGTTTTCAAGAAGCGGTGTTGGGTTTGAACTGCCAACTTTGTGGTTAGCAATCCAGTGCTTATCCCACAGTAACACATCAAGACTCCACACACATCAGATATCAGAGAAGTCTACTAAAACCTGGCTTGAACATTCAAATTTGTGAATTTCAACAGCTCTAAAACTGCCTGCTGTTCCGCGGGAGAAATATGAAGCTTTCTGCTTTCGTAAACGTTTATTGCCTTGGAAACTCCATACAGCGTCGCTATGAGTTGGAACCGACTCCAAGGCACATAACAATAACAACAATGAATGTGTTGGAGACCAGGATGGCCAAAGTTTGTCTCTTGTATTTCGGACGTATTGTCAGGAAGGACCAGTCGCTGAAGAAGGATATCTTATTTGGTAAGGTGGAGGGTCAGAGAAAAAGCAGAAGACAAACCAGCAAGATGGATTGGCAATATGGCGGCATCGGTGTGCTCAAGCATGACAACAATTGTGAGGCTGACCCAGAACCTGGCAGTGTTTCCTTCTGTTATGCATGGGGTCGCTATGAGTCAGTACCGACTGATGGCACCTAACAGTAACAACAACAATGACTGTATCAATTTAAAGAAATGCAAAGGACTTTTGTAATTGCGAACCACAAGGTCTGCAGTTCAAACTAGTCAGCTGCTCCCTGGAAACCGTAGACAGGGTTGCTATGAGTTGGAATGGATTCATTGGGCACTTAACTTCTTTATTTTATTAAAAGTAAAACATTGTCTTTGAAGGATAAATTGAATTATCTGAGGCTGCACCATGGTCTCATAGCTATTACATAATGAAACCGAACTTATTAGCCCCAAAGTCAGTGCTCTTTGTGATTCTCCTGGGTGGATCTATACAGCTTCACAGTTGATTTTCTACTTGTATTTCCTCACTCAGTGTTAAGTAAATCAGATAAAATTCTCTTTACAAGCTTTTTTTTTTTTTATTGTTTTCAGTTCTGGGTAGCAAAAGTAACCATGAATGTAACTTTACTTTTTCCTAGATCCTGGTGTAGTGCTTGGTAGGATAAGCACTGGACTACTAACTGCAAGGGGCAGGGAGCTTCAAATATACCAGCTGCTCCTCAGATACCTTCTACAGAGTTGCTGTGAGTCAGAACCAACTCGATGGCACTTAACAACAACTTTATGAAACACCTAGATGTTTGACAATTGTCACCATTCCTTTTGTTGGGCCTGCTGACCCCTGTTCCTCAGCTCTGTTTCTGCACATGTGCTAAAACTCTAATGCAGTATCTTCTTCTGTTTATTCTACTTTGTGTCTCTGTTGTCTTATATTCAATTGTTCAAAGTCCTGTGCTGATCCTACAGTGCCATATCAGGAATTAGGTGTTTCATGATTGCAAGTTACTATTTCTTGCGTTGGTGATGACATTTGCCAAGTATAATAAAAAAAGTACAGAGTTTTCTATTAACATGGGCTTCATATACAACTGTGCTTTTTTATTTTGTTTTGTCTTTCATGGGTTAGGAACTCTAAAACAAGAGCAAAATCATTTAGAATTGGAAACGGATTCCCAGTTTGTATATTGTGATAGTTACAAAAGTAGTTATTCTTCACCTTAACAAAGTTAAATAGTAGTGAAGTCAGAACTGGGAGTTGAGAAGAATATATAATTGCTTGTTTTTAAAGTAGATGGCCATTCACTTTGTAAATAGCCAGCTATGTGGTTTTATAACTTTCAGAAACATGGACTTTAAAATAAAGTTCCATTTATTTTTATTTTAGCATTTTCTCTATACCTTTCCATTAATATTGTTTAATTTTCCTTATTATAAATTCAATAAACCTAAATCAGACCCTAGAAGTACCTTGTGTATAGTATGATTCTACTTTTATAAAACTATGTTTATTTACCTCTGTTTCTTTCTATTGTTTTTTCTATGTTTTCTGCCAAAATGCTTAAATAGAATTGGAAATATTTGTCTAAATAATAGTTTTACACCTATATCTTCATCTTTATATATTTTTAAAATATTTTATAATGCTATTATAGACCATTGTCATTAAAAATATTAAGATATTCATTTCTTGATTGGAGAGAATGTTCAAGGGGCAATTAGTACTTTTCACTTTGAAATGATTTTAAAAATCAGTCTATCCTTTCTTTATACAAGTTTTCTCACTGGCAATACTCAGGATAAATAACTCATTGGTCAATGCAACTTTGTAGAATGCTACTGTTTGTCAGCAGGGATTAAACTGAGTCACAGAATGCTACTTTAACATTAACTTTCTGTAAATCAGGTTATTTTATGTCTTTTTTTCTTTTTAATGTTAAATGTATACAAAAGAATAATTTCATTTATTGCAGATATAAATTCAATCCTTAGGCCAGTTAGAGCGGCCTATGAAATCCTTAAAAATGCAAGGTACATTGTCGCACTGGGATGAAAAGCATGATCAGTAACATAATGGTTTAAATGCAATTTTGTTTTTTTAATCACATTAGTATTGGACGTATAATGAAAATAAAGTATTCCAAGTGGAATAGCTTTATCACTTCAAGCATTTGCCTCAAGTTTAGATACAGTATTCCCCAGTCAGCAGCCTGTGTAATGAAATTTCTAGACATCTGTGTTTATAATCAGATTATTTTATGCTCACTATTAGGGGAGAGGACGTTATTGTGCCACTTTATATATATTATTATTTACGAACTTTGTTTTACTCATTCTAATACTTTTTTCATTAATATAGAGTTCAGTGGATATTGACACTGTTTATAAATTAGTTAAAATAATTAAGTAACATATTCAATGCTTTTTATAATATTTTTTAAAGTGCCATAATTTTCTTAGTTGTTTAAAAAGATAATGCCTTTATGCAAAAACCAGACTTGGCTTGGTTGCAACTAAATATAGCTTAACCTAAACCTACACTCTCATTTTGTGAATCCCTAGTAACAGATTTCCTAATATCACGTAGATCTCTCTGTTCCTGTGGCTTTTATGTCCTAATTAAAAATAAAATTGACATTAGGATAGCATTTACTCAAAGGATTTAAATCAGCTATCAATCACTGTCTATATTCCTCATTAACTTCTATTTCCTTACTCATCTTAGATCTATATCACCTTGGGAAAGAGGAGGGGTGTACATTCATTTAAACTAGATATTTGCTTTCTTAGTTGGCCTTTGGAAAAGAACAAAAGATTTGCCAGTGCAAAACTTTATGGCACTAATGGTCCTAAGGAACTATTTTAAGAGGTTAATTATCTATTTTCATTCTTAAAATACAATACTCGACCCTTAGTCTCATTGTTTATCCACCTAGTAATTTTGTTATTGGAGTCCTGGTATGGCACTGTAGGATAAGCACTGAACCACAAGATCAGCAGTTCACACTCACCAACTGCTCCTTGGAAATCCTATAAAGCCTCGATATGAGTTTAGCCAACTCTACAGCACTTAACAACAACAACAACAAAGTTGGTTATTGAAGTCTTTATGTGGCGCTGTAGGGTAATCAATCACTGTCCACAAGGTCGGGTTTAAATTGCAAGGTCGGAGGTTCATACTCACCAGCTGCTCTTTGGAACCCCTATACAGAACCTTTTTTCTGCAAAGGGCCATTTGGATGTTTTTAACATCTTTTACAGGTCGCAACCAACTATAAGGCACTTAACAATAGCTACGTATGTATTTACGGGAAAGAGCATACACAGAAGCATTTGGACATATACATATACATAAATTTGTTGTTGTTAAGTGCCATCAAGTCAATGTTGACTCATAGCAACTTGGTATAGGCTTTCTGAGGAGCAGCTGGTGGGTTTGAAACACTGATCTTGTGGTTTGAAATCCAGTGATTAATCTACAG
>NW_006408613.1:5947150-5951556 GCF_000296735.1 Chrysochloris asiatica | reverse complement strand
CCATTCTTCTCAGCACTAGCCATAGTTTTTATTGATAAAATACTGATGAATGCCTTTGTACAGTAAAACAAAAACAAAAACACAAGTAAACATTTTTCTGATTTTCTCTGCTTTCAGTCAAGATCCATCTGACATTAGCAATGATGTTCCAAGTTCTGCCTCCTCTACTGAATCCAGATTCAATTTCTGGCAGTTCCCTCTCAAAGTTACAGTTGTAACTGTTTCTAAAATTACCTCCGGCAAAATTTTACTTGCATGTGATATTAATGGAATCGTTTGATAATTTCCACATTCTTTTGGGTCACCTTTCTTTGGAATGGGCATAAATATGAATCTGTGGTGGTTGGCTTGATAGTTGTCTACAATGTTTTTTCATAGACTGAACAAGTGTTTCAAATACAGTTTTAGTCTACTGAAACATTTCAATATATGTGTATGTATTTGTTAGCTAAGCACTGGACAGCTAACTGAAAGGTTGGCAGTTCAAACCTACCAGCTGCTCCTTGGAAACCCTATACATGTTCACTATGAGTCAGAACTAACTTTACAACACTTAATAAAAAAATTTAAAAAAACAGTGATGTATGTTCAGATTTGATCAGCATCAGTGGAGCCACTAGTGGAATGTGTACCACAGTGAGTACTACTGCCAGGATCAGTAGATGGAAAATAAGTCATTGGTGATAGAAATGAAGCTGAATATTGCATAGAAGACTTTTGCAAGACCAATCACTTGTTGATTAAAAATATATTTTTCAACAAATTAATTGCAACTATACATGTTATTCATCAGGTCTTCAGTGACTAAATATTTGGAAGTAGTTCTTCACTCCTTCTTTCTAGTCTTTCTTCATCTGGAAGCTCATCTGAAACCTCTCCACCTTGGGTGACCCTGCTGGTATTTAAAATACCAGTGGCATAGCTTTCAGAATCGTAGCAACTCACAAACCACCACAGTACGACAAACTGACAGACGAGTGGTGGTTTTTAAAGTGTTGCAGAGCAAAAAGGTCAGCTTAAGGACTAAGGTGCAACGGACTCAAGCCACGGTATTTTCAATAACCGCATATGAATGTGAAAGCTGGACAGTGAATAAGGAAGACCGTAGAAGAATTGATGTTTTTGAGTTATGGTGCTGGAGGAGAATATTGAAAGTACTGTGGGCTGCCAAAAGAACCAATAGATCCATTTTAAAAGAAGTGCAGCCAGAGTGCTCCTTGGAGGCCAAGATGGCTAAACTTTATCTCTCATACTTCAGACATATTGTCAGGAGGGACCATTCACTGCAGAAGGATATCATGTTTGCTAAGGTGGAGGGCCAGAGAAAAATAGGAAGACCCCCAACAAGATGAATTGGCCAAGTGGCAATATTGATGGACTCAAGCATGGCAACAGTAGTGAGGTTGGTCCAAGATCGGGCAGTATTTGGTTCTGCTGTGCAGAATGGCACCTAACAACAACAATATATATTAACCTGTCCAGATGAAATACACAGGGATCAAGTTGACTATATATGTAGGAAGAGACTATGGAGAAGCTCAATATCATCTGCAAAACAAAGTCAGAGGCCAACTGGAAAAGATCATCAATTGCTCATATTAAAGTTCAAGTTGAAGCTGAAGAAAATTAAAACAAGTCCATGAGTGCCAATATATACCCTAAAGTATATGCCACCTAAATTGTAAGACCATCCAAAGACCAGATACGATGCACTTAATGTTAATGAGTGAAGATTAGATGAGTTTTGAGATAAAACCAAGAAATTCATACATGAAGAAAGCAAAAGATCATTAAAAAGACAGGAGAGAAATAAAAGATCAAAGTGGATGCCAGGAGCAACTCAGACACATGCTCCTGCATTTCAAATAGTTAAAACAAATGATAGAAATTATAAAGTAGAGGAGCTTATCAAAAAATTTTGGAACACATCTCAAGAAGACAAAGTATTATAATGAAATGTGCAAAAACCTTGAGTTAGCAAACCAAAAAGAAAGAACAAACTCAGTATTTCTCAAGCTGAAAGAACTGAAGCAAAAATTCAAACCTTGAATTGCAATGTTGAAGGATTCTATGGACAAAATATCGTACAATATAAGATGCATCAAAAGAAGATAGAAGTAATACACAGTCACTGTGTACCCCTATATTTCAACTTCAACAATTCTAAGAGGTGGCATATGATCAATAACTAATCATATTAGAAGAAAAAGTTCAAGATACATCAAAGGAATTAGGAATAAAAAGCTCAAGAATTGATGCATTATCAACTGAAATGTTTTAACAAACTGATGTCAGTGTTGGAAGCACTCACTAGTACACACCAACAAATGTGGAAAATATACTTGGAAAAGATCCATTGGAAGATTTGTGTCTATTCCAAAGAAAAATTGACCCAAGAGAATGCAAAAATCATTGAACAATATTATTGATACTGCAGGCAAGAAAATTATTGCTGAAAATAATTAAAAAACAATTGCAGTTAACATATTGACAGGGAGCTGCCAGAAATTCAAGCTGCATTCAGAAGAGAAGGTAAAATGAAGGATATCATTGTTGATGTCAAATCAATCTTGACTGAAAGCAAAGAATACTAAAAAGATGTTTATTTCTGTTTTATTGAGTATATATTATGACAAACCATCAATGTCATTGAGAAGAATAGGAATGTCAAAACATTAGAACTAAGGCACAGTCCTTCAAGCAGCACAAAGGATTACTGTGTGGTTTAACATCAGGAAAGGCGTACTCCAAGGTTGTGTCCTTTAACCAAATCTAATTAATCTGTATGCCGTAATATATGAAGAAGAATGCCATCACCAGAATTGGAGGAAGACTTTTTAACATGTATATGCAGGTGTCACAAACTTGCTTGCTGAAAGCAAAGAATACTTGAAGCACATTTTGAATGAAGATCAAAGAATACAGCCTTCAATATGGATTGCACCTCACTGTAAAGAAAATGGAGTTCTGTTCATCCAGCCATTGAAGTGAGGTGAAGGAGTACTATGTGCAAGTATGGGTGCTCTTGTGTGTCTCCCCTCACTTCATACCGGCTGGACGTTTCACTCTCCACTCTAGTCCTCTGTGGCCATGTCACTGCCTCTGGGCCCAGGAGTTCCCAGGTCTTGCCATAAGTGCTGGCCATTCAGGTCTCCTCCTGGGTTCACAGGAGTCTATTGAATGAGGTCGGACTTAGACGCCAACTTCATTGCTGTTTTTTCCCCCTCTTCCCCTTATTGGTGATCAATGTGGTCACCAGCCAGACCATATGCCTGCTAGTGTATTCCCCTTGAGTCTTAGTCTTGGAATGGTGTTTGTTCTGAGGAGACCCAACTACTTGCCTTGATGGCTCCCAGGAGAACATCTTACTTGCTCTTTTAGTAATCAATCAGACTGCCATTATTGTTTCAGATATTTCCTGCTGGTCTTTCTTCACAAAGTATCTTCTCTTCTTCTAGGCATTCCAGGCTGGTCTTCTCATCCTTTCCAGTAGAAATTTCCTACCTCAGACAATTCTGGATGGGGTTCTGGTTTCCACCTAATGTCTTATGCAATGTAAAAGCTCCACAGGAAGCCTCTTTCACTGGGCAACTTCTAGCCCCGCCCCGCTTAATGTATTCCAATCAGTTATAGGGAGAAGACGGACTTACAAGTTTTCTATTGTGATGTTTCTGGCTATTCCTCCCCCCACCCCAAGTGTCTATTTCACAACGGTAGGCAAGGGAAGCCAAGATTCAAAAGACAGCCAAGCATCTTAACATTATTCCCCTCTTTTACCCATTCAAACCATGCTTCAGTCCCTGTATCCTGAAGCCCTGTTGTTTCAAGGTTGTGCATACATCATCATTTACCTCTGTCCCACTTATCCATGGAAACCTGCCTAACTGTTCTCCCATCAGCCTTGTTCTTCCATCCCCTTCCCCTTCTTGTGTATTGCCACCCCCTCCCCACCAGCACCCAAGCTATCCTGTGTCTATTACTTACCCTGTGCTCTATCTTCTCCTCCTTTCATCCCCTCCTCTCATCCCCTCCTCTCATCCCATACATCCTGGTGATCAGCAATTATATATATATATTTTTTTTCCCCTTTGGGTGGGTTATTTTTCTTAGTCTTTTACAATAATGGTCCTATGCAGAATTTCTCCTTTTGTGACTGAATAATTTCACTCAGCATAATGTCCTCAAGGTTCATCCATGTTATGCGGTGGCTTGCAGCTTCCTTCTTGTGCTTCAAAGTAGCATAGTATTCCATTGTGTGTATGTACCACAATTTGTTTATCCTTTCTTCAGTTGATGGGCACTTTGGCTGCCTCCATCTTTTTGCTATTGTAAATAGTGCTGCTATGAACATTGGTGTGCATATATCTATTCATGTTATGGCTTGTATTTCTTGTGGGTAAATACCA
>NW_006408613.1:5945692-5946905 GCF_000296735.1 Chrysochloris asiatica | reverse complement strand
TCTCTGATAGCTAGTGATTGTGAACATTTCTTCATATGTTTGTTGGCTGCCCAGATCTCCTTCTTGTTGAAGTGTCTGTTCATGTCCTGTGCCCATTTTTTTTAATTGGGTTGTCTTTTTCTTGTATAGGTGTTGTAGTTTACTATATATTTTAGAAATGAGTCCCTTATTTAATGTGCTGTCTCATATATTTTTAACATGCTGTCAGGATGGACCAGTCCCTAGAGAAGGACTTCATGCCTGGTAAAGTACAGGGTCAGCAAAAAAGAGAAAGAACTTCAACAAGATGGATTGAAACAGTGACTACTACAATGAGTTAAAACATAACAAGTGTTGTTAAAATGGTGAAGGACCAGAAGTATTTGTCTGTTTTATTTCATGTTGCTATCAGTGGGGTCAACTCAAGGGCACCTAACAATAATAGCAACAATATCTCACTTTAATTTTAATTTGGCATTCCATGTTTACAGTGAGATATTTGGCCTCTTGATTTTCCTCATTTTGAATTTCTCATTCTCTTTGCTGCTTTCTTTTTTAAAAAATAAGATTATTAACACTTTTGATTTTAAATATTAAGAATTATTTAATTATCTGGATATAAGTCAGTTTGAACTCTAAGGATGGTATTTTAAACTTATGAGTTGCTTCTTGGAAACCCTTTGCAGGATAGCTATGAGTCTGAACTGATTTGATGGCACTGAACAACAGGCCTATGGACTGCATTTAACAGCAAACAAACCTGTTCACTATGCAATCAGAAACTTTCTTCTGATAATGTGAAGCTTGTATTTTCACTTTGTTTCCTTGCTGAAGAGTTTTCAAATTAAGTCTAAATAAATTTGGAGTCCTGGTGTGGAACTTTAGGTTAATTCAATTCTCTGGACTGCAAGATCAGTTTGACTACAAAGTCTGTGGTTCAAACTCATTAACCACTCCTATGAAACCCTATACAGGATACCTGAGTCAGAACCCACTCAATGGGAACAACAACAACACACACACACGCACACACACACACACACATATATATATATATGTTGTTCTTATATGCTGTCGAATTGGCTTAGACCTATAGCCAATTCTGTATAGGGCATGTGACTTCAAGGTTGGCAGTTCAAACTTACCAGGCACTCTTTGGAAACTCTCTACAGGGTAGCTGTGAGTTGTAATCCCCATAAGGAGCTCTGGTAGCGTAGTGGTTACGAATCTGGCT
>NW_006408613.1:5942660-5945395 GCF_000296735.1 Chrysochloris asiatica | reverse complement strand
AGAGACAGAGAGAGAGAGAGACATATATATACATATATATATGTTGTTAAGTGTTATCAAGAGCGTTCTAATTCATTGCAACCCTGTGTAGGGTTTCCAAGAAGCCGGTGGTATCGGTCAACTGCTGACCTTGTGGTTCACAGTCAAATGTTTATGATAAGGTAAATTAATCTAATCATATTTTCTTTTCCATAGTATATTAGTCTCCTAGAGTAATGTAACCATTTCCACAAAGTTGCTGTTGTTGTTGTTAAGTGCCATAGAGTCTGTTCAAACTCACAAAGACCTCGTATAGGGTTCCTGAGGAGTGGTTGGTGGGATTGAATTGAGTTATTTCACTGTTCTGAAGGTTAGAAGTTCTAAACTCTGGTGGAGAGAGTAATTTTCTCTCTGAAATTCCTAATAGAAGAATCTTTCCTTGACTCTTTTAGCTTCATTCTTTGTAGCAGCATCATTCTAATGTCTGACTTTTTCATTATATGATCATATTTCCTCTGCCTCTATTCATCTTCATTTGACATTCTCCTCTCCATTTCTTTTTACTTTTTTGTATAAGGTCTCCATAGAGTCGCTGGGTGATTCAAAAACTCTGGACTACTAGCCAAAGAGTTGGCGATTCACCACAATCAATGATGTCTAAGAATTAATATCTGATGACTTGTTTTCCAAAAGTCAAAGCCTTGAAAATCCTATGAAGCTGCTGTCCTCTGTACATATGAGGTTGCATGAGTTTGAACCAACCTAAGAGTAAATTATTAACAGCACACTAAAAACATCAGCCAGGAATATATTAAGAGAAACCCTACTACAATAAAACCTCATGTTAACTAATTATATCTGCAAAGATCCTATCCAAGTAAGATCAGATTCACATTAATTGGGACCCAACAATTTCAAAATATGCAATTAAGCCCATAAAAAGGGGTGTTTTTATCTTATTATAGGTCTTTTCATTCTCCCTGGAAATTTTAGAATGAACATCTCAGATTTACATAATCTTTGCTGAGTTCTAGATTATAATTGAATTAAGTTTGTAAATATATCTCAGGAGCACAGGCATTTTTATAAAATTACGTCTTCCTACCCATGCTTACAATTTCTGTTATTAGGTCTACACTGATGTGTTTCAGTAGCATTTTATAATTATATATGATTTCCATGTATTTTCTTTCCTATATTTGCTCTTTTGTGAATTTATCTTTTTTTTATATAATTTTCAGCTACCATTTACAATTACAATGTCATATGGTTGATGCTATATGGAAATTTCATTTAATTTTTACTTTAATTATGTATCAAGCAATTTGCTATACAACTTCTGAATTTATCTATAGTTTTTATTAAGTATTCTATGTAAATACTCATTTATTTGTGAAAAACTGACATTTTTGTCTTATCTTTTCTAATCTCTACATACACATCTTATATATATTGTTGTTGTTGCTGTTAAGTACCGTGGAGTCGGTTCCGACTCATAGTGACCCTACATAGGGTTTCGGAGGCTGCAAATCTTTACGGGAGCAGAACGCCTCATCTTTCTCCCGTGGAACAGCTGGTAGTTTTGAACTGCCGACCTTGAGATTAGCAGGCCGATTCATAACCACTATGCTACCAGAGCTCCTTTCTTATATATAGTACATACTCATATATTCATATTAACATATATTATTCATATATAATTTCATATCTTCCTATTCCATTTCCATTTGTATCACTTACATATAAACACTAAAGTATTTAAAAATGTATTGGATTTAAAAAGCTCTCGTTTATTATTTGCCAGTTTCTCTAGGTCAGGAATCCAGAAACGACTTCAGTAGTGAGTACTAGCTATGGGTCTCTCCTGAGGTTACGTGATTCAAACAGAAGTTGCAGTGGAATGCTTATTCTCCATCCTTATTTTCTTTGTGTTTCCTCTGCTTCTTTGAACTGACATTTTTTAAACGAAAGGTATTTTCTTTCCTCCCTCTTTGGGCAAAGTGAGTTTCAGTCTGGAATCTGTTCATCTCAAGAAACAATATTTTTATATACTAAGGTTAGGGATGCATAGAATCAAGTATACTAGAAGGCAAAGGAAAGGACTTAAGCATAGAGACAAAATGAGTTTTCTATGAACTGTTTCAGATCATCTAACAAAGTTTATGTAAGGATCAATATGCCTGTATTCTCCTAATCTTATCCCCAATACTTTAAGAAATGATTGGTTGTATTTGACGTTCTTATGACACAGTAATTGAGACCCACAAATGGCCTGATTTATTTAATCTAAAATCATTAACCTTGACATCCAGCTCCATAATTTCCCATGCAGCTACTTAATAAATCAAACATGTTGTTGTTGTTGTTATGTGCCATGGAGTTAGTTCTGACTCAAAGCGACCCTGTACAGGCTTTTCAAGGCTATAAACCTTTACTGAAGTAGAAATCCTCATCTTTCTCCAACAGAACAGCTGGCAGTTTCGAACTGCTGACCTTAAGGTTCGCATCCTAATTTGTCACCACTACGCTACCAGAGCACCCTTAGAACAGCTATATTCAGTGAGCTCACAGTAGAGACATTGCTCAATTTGTGGGGGAGGCATGTCTTTGTTTTGTGTACTATCCTGTGGAACCTACATTTTCAATCATTCCTGTTGTTGTTATTGTTGTTATGTGCCATCGAGTCGGTTCCGACCCATAGCGACCCTGTATAGGGTTTCCGAGGGTGTAAATCTTTACGGGAGTAGAAAGCCTCA
>NW_006408613.1:5932888-5933925 GCF_000296735.1 Chrysochloris asiatica | reverse complement strand
TTCCTATTCACAGAGGGAAGGCTTTCAGTTTCTCTCCATTGAGAGTAATGTAGTCTGTTGGTTTTTTATGTATGCTTTTTATTTTGTTGAGGAATTTCCCTTCAATTCCTATTTTGTTGAGTGTCATTTTTTTTTTTTTAAAGGTAACTTCAAAGCAGCTATAACAGTACATTGAGAGGGAGCTGTTGGAGGTTTAGACGAGATTCAGAAGAGGAAGTAGAACTAGGGATGTTTTTGCTGATGTCAGATGGACCTTGGCTGAAAGCAGCTAAAACCAGAAAAATGTTTAATGGTGCTTTATTGGTTATGCAAAGGATTTTTATTATGTAGCTCATGACAAGCGATGGACAGCATCGAAGAGATTGAACATTCTGGAACACTTGATTATGCTCACAAGGAACCTGCACATAGACAAATAGGCAGTCATTTAAACAGAAAAAAGGGACCTTGAATGATTTTAAATCATGAGAGATGTGTGCCAACTTTGTATTATTTCACCATATTTACTCAAGAATCTGGATTATATGAAGAAGAATGTGGCATCAGGATTAGAAAAAGACTCATTAACAACCTGTGATATACAGATGGTACAACTTTGCTTACTGAAAGCGAAGAGAAATTAAAACACTGATGAACATCATAGATGACAGTCTTTCATATGGGTTGTACTTCAATGTAAAGAAAACAGAAATTATCACAACTGGGCAAATAAATAACATCAAGATATATGGAAAAAAGATCAAAGTTGTCATATAATTCATTTTTCTCAGATGAACTATCAACTCTCAGGGAAGTGAAGAAATCAAACAATGTATTGCAATAGGCAAATTTGCTATACCAGACCACTTTAAAGTGTTTAAGCGAGAATATGTCAGCTTGAATATTAAAATGCACCTGATTCAAACAATGGTATTTTCAATAGCTTCGTATACATGTTAAAGTTGGGAAATGAATAACGAATTCAGATCATAGAAGACTTGATGCATTTGAGTTATGGTGTTGGAGGAAAATATTAAAAGTACCATGGACTGCCAGAG
>NW_006408613.1:5927191-5932788 GCF_000296735.1 Chrysochloris asiatica | reverse complement strand
TCAAATTGACTTTGCAAATTTATTGCCTCACATATGTGTGTGGTTACATAGTTGAATTTATTTAATTCAAAAAATAAATATACTTTACTTTGAACAGAAAGGACTTTTGAAGTGAAATTAGAAAATACTTTTTTTTTTTCCTTATGTGGCACTCTAGTGATTTTCCTATGAATAGAAACTGTATAAGATATAGATATTTTGACCATACTTTCCTTCATAACTTGTTAGTAACAATGAAATAATGATTACTGCAATGATAGTAAGTTGTGCCAAATTATTTTACTTATATATCACATACTTGAATGTGTATTATTTTTACAATTTTGTGGGATAGGTATCTTTATTGTAAATGCAGAAGCAAGGAGACTAAGGCATATAAAGTTCACATAATGGCAATACAAGAATCTGTACCTTATTGGTTTCACTTGAAAGCCTAAACTCTTAATCGATATGCTGACCTACGTACCATTAAATATAATCAAGTATAAAATGGAGCCTTCCAAAGAAGATCTAAGAATCATCAATGACAGTCTGAGACAAGGATCAATCATTTAGCTATATGGGACAGTTATATTTCTTAATAAAATGAGTTCAAATCCTTAGATTACAAAAGGAATGCAATTTATTTTTTATCTGCTCATTGATATTTATAACTTGCTTCTTTGTTTAGAATTTGAGGTCAATAAAACTTCTCAATTACAATTCTAGAAAATGCATTGTCCTATGGTAATATATTCAACTGTGGAAAATCAATTTCTCCATATGCAAAATCTAAGTTTGTCTTCCCTATAAAGTTGTAAGAATTATAACATTTGTTGAGCAGACATTTTTGCAAATAACATTATTAGATAAGCTACAATTGAAGTTGTCAGCATTTTTCTGCCATTGAAGCATACTATAATTAACTACATAACTCTTTTTCCCATCACCTCAGTCACTGTTAAATGTTCTCTCTACACTATCTCTCTGGAAAACATTGTAACTTGAATCAGTGTGAATGAAAATGTTATTTCTCAAGCTAATGCTACCTGCAAATGAATGTAGGAAATCAGTGTTATACAAAATAAGGCCTCTGGAACTATCGGACAGTCCACATGATCTAGGAATTTCTATTAAGCTCTCACAATTTCCAACTAAATGAAAACGAGAGGCAATGATTAGTTTTTGAGTACCACGTCCTCGGTTGAAATACATAGCTAGAGATAATTTACCAAAAGTTATTATACAATGAAATGTGACTTTTTGAGCAATATTATTTGACAGAGACTCTTCTTTGCTTTCTACTTTTACTAACTCTCTAATTCACAGACTGTTCAGTACAGGGTTTAATGTTTTGAAATATTTGTTGACTTTCTTCAAATGTACAAGTCAGTCCTTATAAGAAAGAAGTGTATTAGAGCTGTGGTGTGTCTTGTGCATCTTGTGTGTTAGCAACAAGATTGATCAGGTACAAGCTGTTCTACGTAAGCTGAGTGAATTTTTTGAACTGTGACTCTTACTGGATTGGAGAGGAATAGAAAGACAAGATTATTTTGTCCTATCGCTCATGCTATATCATCAACACAATGCATCGTTTCTATTAGAATTTGACATTTGTAACCTAAAATCATTATTCAAGTTTATAAAGAGATTAAGGTGACATGGAGTCTTGATGTGGTGTTGTAGGATCAGTACTAGACTGCTAACCACTAGGTCTGCCATTCAGACCCACCAGATGCTCCTTGGAAACCCTATTCAGGATTGCTATGAATCAGAATTATTCTATGACACTTAACAATGATCCAAAGACTAAGAATCTCAGGTAGTGCAGTGAGTAAATGCTTGTATTCTAACCAAAAGGTTGATGTTTTGAATCCACCATTTGTTCCACAGGAGAAAGATGAGGCAGTCTGCTTTTGTAAAGATTTGTTGTTGCTGTTGTTAAGTGCTGGCAAATTGATTATGACCCATAACAACTCTGTATAGGGTTTCCTAGGAGTAGCTCTATAGAGTTTCCTAGGAGCTTGAAGCGCCAACCTTGAGGTTCAAACCAATTTTGCATTCCAGCACATTAACCCATAGCCTCACACCAGGGGAATCCTATGAGACAACTCTACTGTGTTCTATAGAGTCTCTATGAGTTGGACTCCACAGGAATTACATTTCCTGGGGATACACTGTTAACCTAAACTTTGGTGTTTTAAGCTCATACAGGTCTGAAAATTTGCTATCGTAAATATTAGAGTCAAAACATTTTATGGAGCAGTTCTACTTTGTAACTTATGAGGCCCAAATGAATCAAAATTGACTTGATGGCAGAAGCTTTGGATCCAAACATTCATTTTTATTTTTACTGCATTATTAATTTAAAACATTAAATAAAATTGGTACCTTCATTATTTGTTGTTTATTTTTGTATTTTAATAGACTATATTTCAGAGGATTTCGAGCATTTTTAGGTGTTCAGAAATAGTATGCAGAGATTGATTTCACCCATGTGAAAAGTGATTCCACCCATCATGCCAATATAGTGTGACGCCAATATAAAGTCTCAGAAACTCTATACACAGGTTGCTGTGAGTCAGAACTTAACAGCAATAACAATTAAACTTAATAGGATAGTAGTCAACAACAGTCTTATTGAAAGTCCTATTGATAGACAATAGGAGTACTAACTGCAAGGTTGGCAGTTCAAATCCACAAACCATTCTTAGGAAGCGCTTTACAGGGTTGCTATGAGTTAGAACTGACTAAACAGCATATAACAATATGTCAAAAATGAGAGGGACTCTGGACACCTCTGAGCATACATTTGAAAATCTGAAGGTGTAGTGGGAAACCAGTAAATTTGTATCCAGTAGGTCAGAAGTAGTGGAGCCTTTGAGGAAACCCCATACACTGACAGTGTAGTGGAATACCTCTGCATTTGTGTCTAACAAGTAAAATAGGAAGGGTATCTGGGAACCTTTAATGCTATGGCTACAAAGGAAAATCTTAGACAAACTTGGCATTTTTGGAGACTGTGTCTTTAAGTTATGAGTTCTGTTCTTGTTCTGGTAGTTAGTAAAAAATGAAGAGCTGCAACTAGCCCTTGAACAGCACAGGGATTAAGGACACCAATACCCACACAGTTGAAAATCTACATACAAATTTTTGGCTCCCCAACTATTTAACAGCAGATAATCTACTATTTACTGGAAGCCTTACCAATAACATAAACAGTCAATGAATGCCTATTTTGTGTTGTATATATGATATATTAAGGAGCTCTGGTAGCATAGTGGTTACCAATCGGGCTGTTAACCTCAAGGTCATCAGTTTGAAACTACCAGCTGTTCCACAGAAAAAAGAGGAGGCTTTCTGCTTCTGTAAAGATTTACAGCCTCGGAAACCCTGTACAGGGTCGCTACGAGTTGGAACTGACCCCACAGCAAACAACAACAATATGATATATTACACTCACATAAAAGCTACAGTTAATACAAACTGAAATGATGTTTTGCAGAATTGTTTTTGTGGCTAAACTGCATGATATTCAATAATCATTTATTAACTGTTAGGCATATTATTGATAATGCATTTTCTTGTTAATATCATTTTATTTTATATTTCTTATCTAATGCAGTGATTAAAACTTTGATAGTTACTATACTGCTTTTGCAATTTACAATATTTTAAACATTATTATTTTTTTCTGAAACCATACTTAAAGCTCTGCATCTTTAAAGAATACAAACTTACATGATGATGAAAGTTAAAGACAGTTTTCTGTGTTCTGAAATTGCCCATTGTCATATCAACAGCTCCAGTGTCTCGACACTAGTGACATTTGCTCAGTATAAGTAAAGCAGTACTAACAAAATGGCTACTGATTTTATTGCCAATGCCTAAACTTGATGAGAGGAGGCAAGAGAAAACATACACATGCTTATATAAAGACAAATCTATATGACAGGCAAGTATACTTTAAAAGCAAATTCTGTAATGTTTAACCTTTCTAAACAATTCTGTTTCTATGCAAAGGGTTAATGTAACTGACTGTGAACCCAAAAGTGGGAGGTTCCAGTACACACAGAAGTACTTTGGAAGGGAAGCCTAGCAATTTAATTCTGCAATATCAGTCACTGAAAACTCTGTGAAGCATGTTCTACTCTGAGAACACAAGGGGTGGTAATGAGTAGGCATCGATCAATAGTAATTTTTTATACATACATTCCAATTGGCAGTGCTTCTGAATAAAATTGTTGCTTGAATAACGACATTCTTGTCCTTCTTGTGGAAGGTAATATTACATGAGTTCCATTTCTCCCCTGAACTATAAAATGTTTTTGTAATGTAAAAGAAAATTATCCAGCACATGCTCATCCAGCTGATACATATGCTACTTTATTAGGTCTGGCTGCTGACTAGGCTTCTGTTAAATTTCCCAGAGAATAAACAATAAGGCAGTGTTTCATTATACTAAGGTTAGAATTAGGAAATGCTGCATTTTCAATTCATATTACTGTATTTCTTTTCTAAAGAGATGAAAACAAGGTTGGACTCTGTGATGGGTAATTCAGAAGAGCCAGTATATGAAGAGGACTCATGTAGTATTAGATTAACCTTGTCACATAAAACATCAGCTTTTAGAAACTGCTTTTGGATACCTCTTTTTAAAGTGAAAATAAACATAAATTTTTATGTATTGTCCTTCATTGCATTTTCCAAGAATTTTAATGTATTGTAATGTGCCCATTAAAGTGACTCATAGTGATATCAAAGGACAAAATAGAACTATTGTCCCATAAGATTTCCAAGGAGGTAAATCTCTATGGAAATAGGCCACTGCATCTTTCTCCCAAACTGCGGATGGTGGATTCAAACTGACAACATTTCAGTTAACAGTCAACTTCTTTACCCACAGTGAAATCGGGCCTTACTATAAAACACAGAAAGTGCCAAATCATCGGCCAAACTCAAAATAACTAAATAAAAAATTAAATGACAATATATAATAATGAAGTTTAAAGGTTTTAAAATTCATATAATCCATCCAAAAATCTTTAAATTACATTTAAAAACTGGCGAGGGTGAAAGGATCTAAATGGAAGTAATGTTCTTATACTTGGCTCAAGGTGAGGAAATGTCAACAACAGCAGTTTCATAATCTGTGTATATACCATAATACCAACTTCAAACATTACAAGAATTGTTTAAACCAATATAATCCATGTTTAAAATAAATCAAATTGGAATGCTGAAAGAAATTAAGTGAGAGAGGAAGAAATAGAGAAAAGAAGGAAGGAAGAGAGAAAACAAGGAAAAAGAAACTGAATTGGAAGAAACACCAGAAAGTAAGTACTGAAATGGCAAGCATGAGTCTTAACATATCAATTTAGTCATTATTGGCCAGTGTCTGGTGGGCATAATTAAGTGTATTGGAATCACCATTCTTTAAAATGTTATCTAAAGTTTGCTATGATCCACATAGTTGAATACCTATGTATTGTTGATAAAATATGTGTAAACATGTAGACATCCTTTTAGTACTTTCTGCTTTTGGTCAATATCTATTTGACATTTAAAATGATAACTCTAATTCCATGTCCTCTTCTGAATCTGGTTTGAATTTCTGA
>NW_006408613.1:5914295-5918944 GCF_000296735.1 Chrysochloris asiatica | reverse complement strand
AAGGACATTGTGTTTGGTAAAATAATGGGTTGTTGAAAAAGAGGAAGTCCCCCAATGAGATGGATTGGCACAGTAGCAGCAGCAATGGCTTTAAGCATAGTAAAGATTGTGGGATTGGCACAGATTTGGGCAGTGTTTTTTCTTTTGCGTGTAATGTCGCTATAAGTCGGTACTGACTTGGCACTGGACCACAAGGTCAGTTTGAACCTCAAGGTCAGTGGTTCAATCTTACCAGCTGCTCCTTGGAAACCCAATTTGCAAGTTTGTTATAAGTTGGAAATGATGATGGCGCTTAACAACAACAACAATAACATATTTTACCAGGACTCCTGGTGTGGTATTGTAGTGTAAACACTGTGACTCACAAGGTTCAAATGTACCAGTTGCTCATTGGAAACTCTATATAGGGTTGCTATGAGTTGGGGTCAGCTCTATAGCACTTGACAATAACAATTCTCTTCCAGGAGTCCTGGCGTGGTGCTGTAAGATATGCACTGGTACTTAAGGTGGGTTTGACTTCAAGTTCAGCAATTCAAATCCACCAACTGTTCTTCTAAAATCCTATTCCAGGCTTCCTATGAGTTGAAACCGACTTGATGGCAATAAACAACAACATACTCTACCACGCAAGATACCCTTTTCTTGTGGTTTGTCTCTACTCATGACATGTGCAAAGTAAGAAAGATGAATTCTCACCATTTTCATTTCTAAGGAGCATGCTGACTGTCTTACTAAACAGATTCACTTGTTCTTCTGGTAGGAAGTAGGAGTGTAAGTTAAAAAAAAAAAAAAAAAGTATATTGCTAACAAATCATAGAAACCCTTAATAAAACCTATTTTTTTCTTGACATATCCTCCATCTAATAAAATTTATTTTTTCCTGAAATGTCCTCCATCTAAATGTGTACACTTCTAAAGGAGATGTTTCCATCTCTTTAACCCTTCTCAGAAGAATTTATGCCCTTCAATTTACATGCCATCAAAATGGCGCTTTGAGCATCCTCAAGGTACTCAAATCATGTTCTTTCTAAATGGTCTTTGTGTTTTAATTCAAACAAGAAGTCTAAAGAGGCAAGATCAGAGTTACAGAAAGGGTAGTGTAATGTCTCCCTATGGAATTCTTGCAGAACACTCCTTGCAGCACTTGAAGAGTGATCATGTGCATTGTCATGATGGTAGGAAACAATCTTGATGCACTCTTCCAGGCCTTTTTCTTGCCAATGACGTTTTTCATTTTCTTAAACTTTTTCCTAATACGACATGACCTTTCTGTATCCTTTGAGAAAATATGTCAAGATTTCTTCCTTGGGAGTCCTAAAATATGGTTGTCAAAACCTTCTGAGCTGATTTTACTGCCTTAAATGTAACTGGCTTAGCAGACCCTCCCTGAAAAAATACTTTGATTGGACCTTTTAAGACTTCCTAATGAGTCCTGGTAGTGTAGTGGTTACGAATAGGGCTGCGAATGTTAAGGTCTGCAGTTCAAAACTACCAGCCGCTCCGTGGTAGAAAGATGAGGCTTTCTACTCCTGTAAAGATTTATACCTTCCGAAACCCTGTACAGGGTCACAATGGGTCGGAACCAACTCAATGGCACTTAAAACAACAACAATGAGTCCTAGAGCTCTGGTATGGCGCTGTGGGTTAATGCGCCAGATTGCAAAGCCATTTGAACTGAAAGGTCAGTGGTTCAAGCTCACCAGCTGCTCCCTGGAAATCCTATACAGGGTCGCTATGGGTTGGAATTGACTCGATGGCATTTAACAACAACAACGAGTCCTGGAGCCCTGGTGTGGCACTGTGGGTTAATACGCTGTATTGCAAAATTGCTTTGAACCACAACGTCAGCAGATCAAGCTCACCAGCTGCTCCTTGGAAACCATATACAGGGTCGTTATGGGTTGAAACCAACTTAACGGCATACAGCAACAACAACGAGTCCTGGTTGTATAGTGGATTATAAACTGGAATGCTAACCATAGTGGATTACAAGCTGGAATGCTGACCACAAGGTCAAAAATTTGAATCTATCAGTTTGAATTTGCAGGAGAGAGATGAGACTTTTCTGCTCTGGTAAAAATTTAAAGCCTTAGAAACCTTATACAGGGTTATTATCTGGCAGAACTGACTCAGTGGCTCACATCCACCACCTATGAGTCCTGATGTGGCACTGTAGGAAAAGTACTGGACTGTTAGTTACCAGGTTGTTGGTTCAAAGCCACCAGCCACTCCTCAGAAACCCTATACAAGTTCACTATGTGTTGGAACCAACTCAATGTCACTTAACAATAACACTGAGTCTAAGACAAGTGTATTACAGAGAGGATTTGTCTATAGCCATTCACTGCAACAAAGACATGTTTAAACAAGTTTTGTTTGGCATAAACACAGTCATGTATGAACTGAAATACTAGAAATAATTTTTGACTTATCTGTTTGTATTTTAATATTCTTTACCACCTCTACAATTCAAATGAATCATTTCATTTTCTATCTTCACTTTTATTGTCTAGCTTTTGTAGAATATGGGGTAATTGAAAAAATAATGTTTTGCTCAAGTGAAACTTAGTTATCAAAGTGACACTCCTGCTTTTAAACACTTTAAAGACATATTTTGTAGTTTATTGAGAATGTAATACATTTCTTGGTTTCTTGATGACTGTTTCTATAAACTGTTGATTCAAATGGTCATTTCAGTTATAGGAATTTCATTTTCCTCACACTCAGGCATAATCTATATTAAGGGTATAATTTCTGACTTTCATCTGTAAGTACTTCAGGTTTTCTTCATTTTCAATAAACACAGTTGTGTCATCTACACATTGCAGGTTATCAATGAGCCTTTCTCTAATCCGGATGCTGTCACTCTGTATATAGTCCAGCTTCTTAGATTATTTATCCAGTTTACAGAATAAAGAAGTACCCTAAATCTTTCCCTATTTGAACCACACATTCCCATGTTCTGTTCAAAAGACTGCCTCTTGATGCCTATACAAGTCCTGCTTGAGAACAATTAAGTGTTTTAAAATTATCATTCTTCAGGATGTGATCTATAATTTGTAATAATCTGCACAGTTGAATGCCTTTGCATAATCCATAAAACTTGGACATATATCTTTCTGATATTCTCTGCTTCAGTCAATACCCTTCTGACATCAGCAATGATATTCTGAAACCAGTTTGAACTTTTAGACACTTCTCTGTGGATATACTGCACTACTTGTTTTGAATTATTTTAGTATGTAATGTTAATTATATTGTTACATTATGTTTGCATTCAGTTTGACTGAGTGGATAATCATGATTGGTGCCTAAATTTAAATAATAATCATATTAATTGTTCTTGTTGATAATACCAATATCAACCTATTATGGACTGTATTGTACTTTAGGACATATCTTGAAATGTTTTTAAGGAGGACTGCAACATAATTCCTCTGCAATTTATTGTTATTATAATACTATATTATCTTACTCTTGGACTCAAATGGTCAATATTAGCCCAGTTTAGCTCATTCCTATCTAGGTTATTGATTGCAAATGTTCTATTTCATTTTTGAAACTTCTGATTCCAATTTTCCTTGATTCATACTCTATACATTTCACATTGCAATTACTAAAGTCATGCCATGTCAACAAATGAAGGTTCCAAAGGTTTTATTTCATCTGCTGTATTGATTGTCTCTACTTTGAGAAATTAGTCCCTCATGCCCCATATTTCTAGCACCTTCCAACATGAAGGACTCATTATTCAGTATTATATTGGAAAATGCCCACTTGTGGTATTTCTATTATAGCAGTACTAAGTAATTAAGATACCATCAGAGTACAGCAACTTACAGATGAGTGGTGAAGACTATATGGAGACACTGAAAATCTACATAAATACTTTATTTCCAGAATGAATCTCAAATGTACTTATACCAGCCTGCCATTTCATGATAATTTTTATGCTATGCTCAATTTCAGAAAATGTTATTGTCATAGGATGAGATATTATTACTTGCTGGACAGTGCTTATCCTACAGAGCCACCTCAAGATTCTATGCACAGAATTAAGGGATCCCTTCTTCTGCAGAAACGGTCCCTGGACAGCACAAATTTTAAGTGGCAAACTACTAACCAAAAGGTTGCTAGTTCCAACCCAGCAGAGCTGAGTAATTACTGTAAGAACTGGTGATCTTCATTGAAAGAAATCTTGTTGACAGCCATGCAACCTCTCTGGTTCTTTCCTCTATATGAACAAACTTAATTTGCATAAAAGACCCTATTTCTTATTTCATCTTGTCAGAAAGTCTGGGATTCCATCAGAGTTTTTGTTTGCCTTATGACTGCTCTATCAGAGAGTATAGCTCTTTGTTTAGATCCCCATAGGAGACAAGAGAAAAACAAAAAACAGGGAAAAAAAATAATGAATAGGACATCCACTTCCTTGTAGGCCACTCTCCTACATAATCTTCTTGGTTTTGTTTACTTTTCAAAATCCAAAGGTAGTTGCTTTTTGTATTTTTTTTTATATTGTTTAGTTATAATAACACAGAGAGATTGATTAAAAATGGTTACTTTTGGACTGATGATGCTAGCCAACTTCTTGATTCAACTCTTACTGGATATTTTGCTTGAATGTGTATAAAACTCTCATAGTAAAT
>NW_006408613.1:5911340-5913525 GCF_000296735.1 Chrysochloris asiatica | reverse complement strand
CAGGAATTGATGAAATGAAAACTGAAACCTTTCAACAAAATGATTCAGCATTGGAGGCAATCACTCATCTGTGCGAAGCTATTTGGAAGACAGATGCCTGGCCAACTGATAGGAAAAGATGTATATTTGTATCTATTCCAAAGAGATGTAACACAATGGAAAGTGGAAATCATTGGACAATGTCATTAGTATCAAATGCAAACAAAGTTTTGCTAATGATAATTTAAAAATGGCTGTAAAAGTTCATTAAGAGGTTCAAGCTAGATTTAGACGAAGACGTGAGATGAGGGATCTCATTTTGACATAGGATGGATCTTGGCTGATATCAGAGAATGCCAGAAAGGCTTGTTCTTTATTGACTGTGCTAAGACTTTCAACAGTGTGGATTACGACAATCTACAGATATCATTGCATAGAATAGGTATTGCAGAACACTTACTTGTGCTCATGAGAAATCTATACATACACCAACTGGCAATTGTCCAAACAGAACAATGGGCCACAGAATCGTTTAAAATTAGGAAATTTGTACACCAAATTATGTTCTTTCACCATTCTTATTCAATCTGTATTTGTGTATTTTGGAAGAATAATTCTGATAACATTCTTATAAAGGATCCCAGTATACTTTGGCAAAAACGGTTGATTCCATGTCCATGAACTATAGTATCCTTCATTCCTACAAATATTAATCTCTTAAGAGGCAATGTTCAGATAATATTTCTCAATGATATTTAGCATGTTCCACACCATTGGGAATAAATAAATACTTGAAAGAAATATATGCAAAATGTAATTTGGATAGAGAATTATGCATGGTGTATTATATATCTGGACTATATTTGTTGGTCTTATGTGCCTTGGAGTCAACTCCAATTCATAGTTATCTTATATATGAGTCAATGTAATGTTACCTGGTCCTTCACCCTCCTAAAAATCTTTTCTTATGTCTGAATTCATTGCTGTAGCCATTGTGTTAAACCCTCTTATGAGGATTGCCTTTGTTTACAATGACCCTATATTCTAGCGTGGCAATAGTAGTGAGGTTGTCCCAGGATTGGGCAGTGTTTCGTTTTGCTGTGCATAAGGTTGCTATGAGTCGGTACCGACTCGATGGCTCCTAACAATGACATATTCTACTATATACAGAAGTAGAGTATATACTACAACCATGACTCATCTATCAGTTTGTCGTGTTGTGGTGGCTAGAATGTTGCTGCAGTTCTGGAGGCTGTGCCTGCGATATTATAAATAGCTGTATCATCCATGGTAGACAGGTTTCAGCTGAGCTTCCAGACAAAGACAGAGTAGGAAGAAAGAAAGACTGACTACCTCCAAATGTTTAGTCACTGAAAACCATATGAATAGCAGTGGGACACTGTGAGCACCAAAATATTGCATATTGAAACCTGAAGAATAGCACCAGAATATTGTCAGATACAGTGCCAGAAAATGAGCTCTTCAGGTTGGAAAGCACTCAAAATACCACTTGGGAAGAGCTGCCTCCTCAAAGTAGAGTAGATCATGATGACACTGGAGTAAAGCATTCAAGACCTTCATTTCCTGATGGAGCCCAATTCAAAATGAAGAGAAACATCTGTAAGCATTGTTAATAATCAGTAACTGGAATGTAAGATACATAAATCTAGGAAAATTTGAAGTGTCAAAGGTTTAAATAATAATGGTATTAACTGGTCTTCCTTGTTTGTATATGGATATTATCTTATCACTGACAGTGTTGTACTTCAAAATAGAACTTGAGATGTTCTTTTTGATGATGAATGTGACACCATTTCACTTTATTGTGTCATTCCCAGCTCAAAATTGAAATGGAACACATAAATGTTGATAGTCTAGGTATTAGTCAGCTGAAATGGACTGGTATTGGCCATTTTGAATCTGACACTCATGTGAATTACTATGTTGGGAATGATAAATTGAAGTGGAATGGAGCCAATGATACTGAAGGTACTGGCAAAGCAAAAGACTCCACAAATTGATGAAATAAAAATGGAAAATTTTCATTAAACTGAGGCAGCTCTGGAGGCACTCACTCATCAATATGAAGGAATTTGAAAGACAGCTACATGGCCAGCTTATTTGAAGAGATCCAGTGGACATTCCAAAGAGAGATGTCCCAATGGAAAGAGGAAAACATCAAACAACATCATTAATATCACAGGCA
>NW_006408613.1:5895076-5902895 GCF_000296735.1 Chrysochloris asiatica | reverse complement strand
GAGGCTGTGAATCTTCACGGGAGCAGAAAGCCTCATCTTTCTCCCGCGGAGCGGCTGGTTGTTTCAAACTGCTGATCTTGCTGTTCGCAGCCCAATTCGTAAGCACTGCGCTACCAGAGCTCCTTAGGACTCCACTGGAGAGATGCATATCAAAACAACAGTGAGCTATTATCTCACACCAACAATAACAGTGAAGTTCAAAAGAGTGGTGGTGGTGGTGATGTGCCGTGAAGTTGGTTCCGACTCATAGCGACCCTGTACAGGTTTTCGGAGGCTGTAAATCTTTAAGAGAGCAGAAAGCCTCATTTTTCTCCCTCGGAACAGCTAGTAGTTTCAAACTGCTGACCTTGAGGTTCGCAGTCTGATTCGTAACCACTCCGCTAGCAGAGCTCCACACTAGAGGACAATAACTGCTGGTGACAATGTGGAGTGACTGGGACTTTCCTACATTGCTGGTGGAAATGCAAAATGTCCAACCACTCTGGAAAAGAGTACAGTGATTTCTCAGAAAGTTGGAAATAGAAATGCCTTAGGATCCAGCATTCCCTCTACGTAGTATATGCCCACAAGAAATAGGCGCACCCAATACAAGAGTAGATATATGCACACCAATGTTCACAGCAGCACTATTCACAATATAAAAAAGATGGAGACAGCCTAAGTGCCCATCAATGGAAGAATGGATAAATAAACTGTGGTACATACACACAATGGAATATTATGCTACCTCAAAGAATAACAAGGAATCTGCAAGCCACTGCATAACATGGATGAACCTTGAGGACATTATGCTGAGTGAAATTAGACAGTCACAAAAGGACAAATATTGCATATGAGCATCATTGTAAAATCTTTTAAGAAAAGATTCCCATACTAAAAAGAAAAAACACACAAAAAGTAAATGTGAACAAGCAAATTCTTAAGACTATTGTTGTGCCGTCAAGTCAGCTCCCCATCTTAGTGATCCTGTATAGCGTGTCCAAGGAACAGCTGCTGGGCTTGAAATGCCAATCTTGTGGTTACCAGTCCAATGCTTATCCCACAGCAACATACCAGGACTCCATACCAAGACTATTGTTGTTAAGTGCTATGAAGTCACTTCTAGCTCACAACGACTCTATATGAGGTTTCTTAGGAGCGGCTGGTGAATTTAAACTGCCCTGGTGTGGTGCTGTGGGCTAATGTGCTGGACTGTAACACCACTTTGAACCACAAGGTCGGCAGTTCAAGCTCACCAGCTGCTCCTTGGAAACCCTATACAGGGTCGCCATGGGTTAGAATCAACTGGATGGCACTTAACAACAACAACGACCTTGAAGTTCAAACCAATCTTTTGGTCCAGTGCTTATGCTTGGGCCCCACACCAAGACAATTAGCTACCACTATTAACTCAATTGTTCAGGCCAATGGCCTTAGAGATGTATTTGACTCCATTACTCTTTGCACACACATCATTCAACTAATCATTGATTTTTCAAGAGATCCTTCAAAATATGCTTCTATATAACTACAAAAGGAGTGCTAAGAGTGTAGTGGTTATGAGTCAGTCTGCTAACCTCAAGGTCAGCAGTTTGAAACTACCAGCTGTCCCATGGGAGAAAGATGAGACTCTCTACTCCAGTAAATATTTACAGCATCAGAATCCCTATGTAGGGTCGCTATGAGTCCGAAGCAACTTCAACAGCACATAACCACTACTACCATATAACTAAAAAACTAAGTTATTATGGCCTAGTTTAATGCCTCCCAGTGATAGCCCTTTGAGTTGGTTCTCCAAACAGCATCAACAACATGCTTTTATCTAAGAAACACTGGATCACTCTTCCAATTAAAAACAATACCAACAACAAAAAATAGTCATGTTGTTGTTGTTGTTAAGTAACATGGAGTTGGTTCTGACTCATAGTAACCCTGTATAGGGTATTCCAAGGAGCAACTTGTGAATCTGAACCTCTGACCTTGCAGTTCAAACTGACCTTGTGGTCCAGTGCTTACCCTATAGGATCACACTAGGACTCCTCAATGCTCATGTTGTCATTGCTGTTGTTAGGTGCCATTGAGTACTCACTCAATAAACTTAATATACAATAGAATGAAACACTGTCTAGGCCAACCTCACAACCATTAATTATGTTTGATCCAATGCTGCCGCCACTGTGCTAGTCCATTTAGTTAGGAGTCTTCCTCTTTTTCTCCAACCTCCCAATTTATTAAACATGATATCCTTCTCCAGGGACTGGTCCCTCTTGATGATATGTTTGAAGTATGAAAGATGAAGTCTGGTTACCCTGGGCATACTCCTAGTTAAATCCCCAAAGGCTACCTTTTGTATAACATTGTTTCTCAATTGTAATACATGTATAAATCAGCAAGTTAGGATGGGACAAGAAATGAAGAAACTTTCCAGTTTGCTTCTGCTGAGCAGAGCTCACTTTCTGTTTGGGGGACCTAAATTTCCTTGTTCCTGGTTACCTTTCTGACCATATCACCTCCCACTCTCTCAATTGTTCACTTTGCTCCTGCCATATTTGGTTTTGTGTTGTTCCTCAAGCTCAGGACAATCTGATTCCAATCTTTCTACTTCCACTCTCTGCTCTCATTACTTCTTTCTTTATTTCTCTTTCATGTCTCTGACTAAATAAATGTCAGATCAACAGAAACTGACAACTCTAGCAAAAATAATGTTCAACTTCTCTTAAAATGTTTCTAAATATCTATAGTTAGCTATCCACTTACTTATCTTAATATCTATAATTATACATATGCATTTATTTGTTACACATTTGGTAACTAAAACATAAGCTCTATTAGGATTGCAATTTGTCTGTTTTATTTTCCTATACCAGCATTAAGAACAGGCAAGAATTTGACACCTAGAAGGGACTTAATAAATATTTGCCTGAGAGTGAATGAATAAAGAAAAGAATGATTATGTGGTCTTAGTGAAATGACAACAACAATTTAAAAATCTATCACCTAAAACTGACCGATTGTCATTATTTCAGCATTCTGAGATTCCACCACTATGTAATGATTAAATTTTTATAAGAAGACAGTAATTCTATTTTTTAATTAGATTTCACCTCCCTTCTTCACTGGCACATTGTCACCCTACAGACATCTCCATTCTCATTATTAATGCTGAAAAGTTATTATCTTCCAGAATTTCAGAAAACCAAAGACTCTCAAACAGCTGTTGCCTTGCCAGTCATCTCTCCATGGAAAGCACAAATATCACTAAACATATTTAATACCGCAGAGTGATAAAGTTTATTACTTACACTGGTTTCAACAGTGTATATGTTCATCTCTTTAAGTTTAAACTAAAGCTATGGTTAGTATTTTGGGATTAACTAAGGGCATCAATCATATTCTAAATATATTATTGTATGATACATGTTTTATTTATATGTATCAGTTTTAATGAATATACTTCTAAGTATTCTATATGCATATAATAAATACTTATTATATGTTTTTGTATTCTATATAAATTCACAGATTTTGTGTTTATAGTTACATTTCAAGTATTTGATAGGACTAAGACTTGGTATAATTGTATATGTTGTTGCTGCTGTTAGGTTCCATCGAGTCAATTCCTACTCATAGCGACCCTGTGCACAATATAATGAGATATGGCTTGATTCTGCACCATACTTACAATTGTTGTTACTCGAGAGTATTGCTGTTGCCACTGTGCCAATCCATCTATGTGGGGGTCTTCCTCTTTTTCAGTTGACCCTCTACTTTACCAAGCATGCTATTCTTCTCCAGGGAGTGGTCCTTTCTAATAACTGGTCCCTGTAAATATAAGAGACAAAGTTTCATCACTCTAGTCTCCATGGAGCTCTCTGGCTGTACTTCTTCTGAGACAGATTTGTTTGTTCTCCTGGCAGTATTTTCAATGTTCTTCTCCAACAAAATAACTCCATGAAATAATTCTTCTAAAATCTACCTTATTCATTGTGCATGTATGATTTATTTATTCAGTATTTATGTTAATTTATCATAATTTCTAATATCTTAGTTTCAGGATATGATTTTAATTGAGTTAACTTCAACAGTGCATGATTATGTAATTAATTATAGTAGGTTTCAATTAAAAATTCTTTTTCATGTAGTCTACTGACAATACACCTGATTGCAATATTTTCACAAGGTAATACCTTGCAAGTAGTCACTATTACTTATTTAAACTAATTTGTTTTTGTTTGTTAATTAGGAAAAGGCAATTTTGCAGGGGAGGTAGGGAAAATCACATATAGTATAGCCTTTAAATCATACAGATATATTTCTTACATTATATTAGAAACACCTTCAAAACCAATCATTTTACAATTGAGGGCACTATGGCCCTGACTAAGTGTACATGGCTTGCCCACAATCATATGATTCCCTACTGAGAAAATAAAGATGACCACATCAGGTTCTTATTCACAACCTGAAATTTTATGTAATATTACACCAGATGGCACAAACAATATATTCTAGATGGTCTAAGGAAAGCACAATTACTTCTTATTGCATTGAGAGCTAGGACCTTGTGATCTGCTCCCTTCCTCTGAGTGCTCTGGGCATGCTTATGTCAATAGAGGTAATTTTTATTATGTTTAGCTGCAATGTTACAGTTACATTCTTTTACATTCACCCTAACATTCCATGTCATTGATTTTCAGAAATATATTTTATAAATTGTATATGACTGTTTTACTATGGATTAACATGACAAAATGGATATCGAGACAAAAGGAATCACAAGCAATAAATAGAGTAATAATGAGAAAACATTTTTAAAAACAGGTTTAACTAAATGGGACTGTTTTAATCATTATAATTTTATACTCATTGCCTTGGGGGAAAGTATATAGCCATATGCATATTACTCCATTATTTTAGCTCAGTTATGGATTTTGGCTATAAACAAAGAATATGAGAAGATGTTTACATATGTTTTATTGACTATGCAATGACTTTCGATCATGGCAATGGATCATGGTAACATGATAACTGTGGGTAACATTGTAAAGAATGGGTATTCCAAAACACTTAGTTGTGCTTATGAGGAACCTGTACATAGACCAACAGGCAGTTTTTCCAACAGAACAAGGGGATACTGTAACATTTAAAATCATGAAAAGTACGTGTCAGGGTTGTATTCTTTCACCATACTTGCTTAGACTATATGCTGAGCAAATAATCCGAGAAGCTGGATTATATGAAGAACAATGTGGCATCAGTAGAGGAGAAAGACTCATTAACAACTATCAGTGATATGCAGATAATATAACCTTGCTTGCTGAAAGTAAAGGGGACTTAAAATACTTACTGATGAAGATCAAAGGCCACAACTTTTTGTATGGTTTGCAACTCAATGTAAAGAAAACAAAAGTACTCATAATTGGACCGATAAAGACCATCATGTTCATTGAAGCAAAGGCGCTGTGGTAGTGAAAAGGAGCTCCAATAGTGTAGTACTTAGCTAGCCTGGCTGATAGTGGTTATGAGTTGGGCTGCTAATCTCAAGTTTAGCAGTTTGAAATTAATAGCCATTCAGAGGGAGAAAGATACTACTTTCTGTTCTCATAAAGATTTACAGCTTAGGAAAAACCTATACAGGGTCGCTATGAGTCAGAACCAATTCCATGACACACAACCACCACCAACAAAAATAGAGAAAATATTAAAATTTTCAAAGACTTCATTTTTCTCCAATCCATAAACAATACTCCAAGAAGTTGCAGTCAAGAAATCAAACAACATATTGCATTAGGTAAATCTGTTGCATAAGACCTAATCAAAGTATTCAACAACAAAGATGTCAGTGTTAGGACTAAGGTTCACCTGACCCAAGCCATGGTATTTTCAGTAACCTCATATGCATATGAAAGCTGGATAATGAACAAAGAAGATGATGGCACTGTAAGATTAAACACTGGACCACAAGGCCAATTTGAACTGCAAGGTTGGTGGTTCAAACTCACCAGGCATGCCTTGGAAACCTAGACAGGGTTGCTATAAGTCAGGGCTGACTTGATGGCACTTAGCAACAACACCACAGAATAATTGATATATTTAGTTATGATGTTGGAGAAGACTATTAAATGTACCATGGACTGCCAGAAAAGCAAATCAAGCTATCATAATGCTCCTTAGAAGCCAGGATGGTGAGATGTCATTTTTCATACTTCAGACATATTACCAGGAGGGCCCAGTCCCTGGAAAAGGACATCACGCTGTGTAAATGGCGAGTCAGCAAAAAAAAAAGGAAGGCCCATCAATGAGATAGATTGATACTGCTGTGACAGCAATAGGCTCAAGTGTAACAACATTTGTGAGATTGGTGCAGGGTGGACCAGTGTTTCATTCTGCTCTGCATGGAGTCATTATGAGTTGGAAATGACTCCTCGGCACCTAACAACATGGTGATTTATTTTCCAGACTTATTTTAGAATAGGAGTTTTGGTGTGATGCTGGAAGAAAAGTATTGATCTGCTAACTACAAGTCTGGTTGCTCCTATGAAACCATATTCAGGGTTATTGTAAGTAGGAAACCACTGATGGAACTTAACAGCAATAAAAAGATTTTAGAATAACTTTTTAAGTTTGCTGAAGAATATCTATGAATAATTTGTTTGGAAATGTGTTAAATCCATGCCACGTCTGTGTGACATTCAAATACTTTCAAACAGAATTAGGCATCTAATTCAAGCAGTATCTGGGATGAAACTGGTTTAAAAAATTGTCAATTAAATTGTCATTAAAATAGAATATCTTTGCAGATTTCACAAACTAATTATAACCCTTGAGCACATTGCTAAGGCCTCTTCCAAGTTTGTAAGGCGTCTTCCACATAAAATATCATGAAATTCAAGTTTTACTATTCTCTAGATAAATATACTTTGCTCATTTATTTTATTTAATATGTGTTTTTAATACTCTGGAAGAAAACTAAACTCACCAAGATTCTATAAGTACAAATATTTTCAAAAAGTACATTGAATCCATTCAATGCCTTCTATTCAGGTCACAAGGGAAGAAGACTGTCAGTCATGCCAATCCTGGAACTACACTGGAATATTTTCATCCAGTATAAATTCCATTTAATGCCACATTTTAGTGCTCCATTTCAAAAGACATCATGAGAAGTGAGCCTCCTCTGAATAGCAAAACGGCTTATGTATTTGAAAATGGTTATTAAACTGTTCCTCATTCTTCCCTTTATCAGGCTAGCTAACACAAGTTCTTTTATCAGCTAATAATCCAGTGTATTCTCAAATCTAAAAATCATCTTTGCATCGAATCTTTGACAGGTTTCATATAATGTCACTATTAACTGTATGAGAACACAAGACTATGTGAATGTATGCCAAAAAAAAAAAAAAAAGTTTTAAAATATATATTTACTTTCATTTCCCTTTGGTTCTGTAGTGAGAGTTACATCGTGAAACGCTCAATGGTAATTACTTTCCAACACTCTTAACTTAATAAAGTGTCAAGAAAAAAGCACAGGCAAGAATTTTTTGAGGAAAAGAATATAGTCAAATACATTTGAATTTAAACTTTCAAAAAATGCAAAACTATATTTATCACTAAAGTAATAAAAAGTGGCCTTTTTAGCAATCAGTGTGGAAGATTAAATTATTATCTTACATTATTAACAAAGTACAACCAGTGGAAAGTTACCAAAGAGAAAGTGCTATAACTAACCATAGTTTTAAATGAGTAAATAAAATTGGGAAGAGATTATTCTTTAGGTTGACTTTAATTACACACAGATTTAATTGTGTCCTGGAATGAAATATTAATGCCAAATAAAGTA
>NW_006408613.1:5886148-5894976 GCF_000296735.1 Chrysochloris asiatica | reverse complement strand
AAAGCCAGTGAAGATGAAATAGAAGAATTCTACCAATTTATTCAATCTAAAATTGATCAAACATGCAATCAAGATGTATTGATCATTAGTGGTGTGTGTGTGTGTGCATGTATGTGTGTATGTTGGTGTCCTGGTATGGTGCTGTGGGTCAATGCGTTGGACTGCAAAGTCACTTTGAACTGCTAGGTCGGCAGTTCAGGTTCATCGGCTGTTCCTCAGAAACCCTATACAGGGTCGCTATGGGTCGGAATCGACTGGACTGCTTTAAAAACACATGTTGCTGTTAAGTACTGTTAAATCAGTTCTGACTCACAGCAACCCTGTATAGGGTTTCTAAGGAGTGGCTGGTGATTTGAACTGTAAACCTTATGTTTGGCAGTAATTTATTCTACAGCGTCACACTTGGGCACTTTTAAAACACATAGGTATAAGCACTGGACTGCAAAACTGGTTTGAACAATAGGTTGTCCATTCAAACTCACTAGCCGGTCCTTGCAAACGCTGTACAGGATCGCTATGAGTAAGAACCAATTTGACGACACTCAACAACAACATAAATTTAATGATGAATGTTGCAAGCAAATTATATGTCAAAGACAAATAAAACTGAACATAAAGATACTTATAATACATTATACCTATGCTCCTAAAATACTTATAGGACTCTAACAAGATGGTTGCCTGGTACTTAGTAGTGTTTCATTCTCTTGTATATAGGATTGCTTGCTATGACTGGAACCGACTCCATAGCACTCAACATCAAAATATGTGGATTATTTCTATAAAAGTCATTGAAAACAATGTGTAGTTTAATATCTTAATCAATAATAACTGAAAATTTCAAATAAATGGATTAAACATTCAATTAAAGATTATTTTTTTTAAATCAGAGAAAGGCTTCAAACATGAAGAAGTCAGTAATTAAAACAATGGAATAGCAGCAGTTTGATGAGTGACTCAACAAATTTTAAAAACTATTTGAAAAATTACAAAGTTCAGAAATGATATATTAAAAATAATGTAAATAATTGGGAATAAAATAAATATCAATAATAAAAGAATTATATGACTACTGATTGAGAATTCATTACAAACGTAATAAGATACATTTAAACTTTTTGGAAAAATTAACACATTCTTAGAAGATACTATTGTTTCATGGAAACAAGATAATGAAATTGTCATGTTAATTAATAGATTAAATCAATTGATAAAGATTTTCTCAGAAAGAAAACAGTAGAGACAGATGGCCTTAAAGATAAGTTATATGTAGCATTCAAGATGCAGACTTTTCCAAATTTGCATACACATTTCTAGAGAATAGCAAAAGAGAATTCATCAACCACTTTAATGAGGACAGCTTAGATACTAAACCTGGGAAAACAAAAACCTACATAAGAACAGAAAGTTATAGTACAATTTTATTTTTAAGTATGTATGAAGTAACATAAAAATGTTAAAAATCAAATCAGTAATATATGAGACACATAGTGCACAGTAATGAAATTGGGTGATCCCAGAAATTCATGGAGATGGCTTACTATTAGAAAAATATAATAACCTAAATCACAAACCAGATTAAAAAATAGAAGGTTAGTTCAAAATCTACAGTAAAAGTTCCTTGTTTAGCATTAAAGGAAAAGGAAGAATCTTCTTTAAAGAGAAAAAAAAATGCATTTGCAATAGGCCACAAGTAAATTTCATATTTAAATTTTGAAATGCATATCTTTAAATCTGAATGTAGCCAAAGTTTGTACAATCCATTTGCTGAAATGCATAAAAAAATCCCTTGAGAGTTTTGTGGAATTGCAAGGACTCTACATGTTTTACTTAATTTTGAAAAAATGGCATTTTACTTAAATAGATCTTCAAATTTTTCAAATTATATGTCTCTAGAAATTTTGAAACATTCTTTGTCTTTCAATAAAATTTTGTAATGTTTTCTACAAATTCCTTATTCATAAATTTTGCAATCAGAAAATTTCTTTCATAAATTTTAATATTTTATGTAAACATTTTTGAAGATTTTCTTTGCAAACAATCATGCATTCTATAAATAATAATTTGTTGTTTTTGTTGTTGTTTATTGTTCTTTCTTTCAAGTTCTTATTTGTGTGGACAAAGCAATATGCAGTCAATCAGTCCCCAGGTTACAATGGCAATCAGTTCCTAACTATACCATTAAGCCCTTAAGTGGAATTTGTAGGTTAATTGGAATAGGTGCTTATGGTTCTTATTATCAGTTACTCATTTGTCAGTTTGTCATACTGGGGTAGTTTGTGTGTTGCTGAGACTCTGAAAACTATTGTATTGATATTTTAAATACCAACATGGTGTTCTTAAACAAAAGGTTTAAAAAAAAGAATGACAGGACCACTTATGAATGGTTAGCCACAAATAAACTTATGAAGAGCAGCAGAACATTGTCTGATATAATGCCAGATAATGAGTCCTTCAGATTGGAAGATATTTAAATTGGATGTGGGGAAGAGCTGCCTCCTCGAAATAGAGTTGCCCTTATGGAATGGATGGAGCAAAACTTTTGAAAACTTCATTTGCTGAAGGAGCATAACTTAAATGAGAATAAATAGGTTCAAACATCCATTAATAATCAGAATGTGCAATGACAAAATATTAAACTAGGGAAACTGGAAGCCATCAAAAATGAAAGGGAAACTATAATGATCTATATCCTTGGCACTAGTGAGTTGAAATGGATTGCTAATAGCCATTTGAACCAGACAATGATATAGTTTAATATTCTGGGAAAAATTCAGGAAGACAAATTCAAGAGGAATTGACAAAAAGAGTATAAGTCCAGTCCTGTCTGTGACAGGATAATATTTATGCGCCTACAATTAAGACTAGATAAAACCACAATTGTTCATATTTACAAATAAAGCACTAAAGCCATTCATGATGAAATTCAAGAATTCCATCAGAAATCAAATGACAGATTGCATTAGGCAAATATGCTGCAAAAGACCTCTTTAATGTTTTCAAGAGGAAAAATATCATTTTGAGGATCCTGATAGAAGGTGTACCTGATCCAGACATAGTATTTTTAGTCACTTCATATGCATGTAAAAGTTGTGCAGTGAAATAAGTAGGCCCATCGAAGACTAGCTATGTTTTTATGATGGTGTTTGTGAAGACTATTGAAAGTACCATGGAATACTAGAAAAACAAACAAATCTTGTTTGGATGAAGTGCAGTCAAAAAGTTCCTTAGAATCCAGGATGGCAAGACTTCCTTTCTCATACTTTGGATGTTATCAGGAGGGACCAATTCCTACAAAAAAACATCATGTTTGGTAAAATGGAGGCTCAGCAAAAAAGAGGAAGAACCACAAGGGGATGGAGTGACACAAAACAATGGGCAAATCAATGGGTTCAAACAAAACAGCAATTGTTTGGATGGCACAAGAACTGGCAGTGTTTCTGTTTGTGCATAGGGTCCATTGACTCAGGACTGTCTCAACGATACATAACAACAAACAGCAACCAACTCCTTCTGTCTGAAATTGATCAAAATATAATCAGCATGCATTGATAATTACTGATGAATGGAATACACAAGCTGGAAATAAAGAGGAAGGATCAGTAGTTGGAAAATATGTCCTTGAGGACAGAAATGATGCTGGAGATCACATGATAGAACTTTGCAATGCCAGCAATTTATTTATTACATATACCTTCTTTCAACAACCTAAACAATGACTATGTATGATGACCTCTCCAGATAAAATTCATAAGAATCAAATTGACCACATTTGTGAGAAGAAACAATAGAAAAACTCAATTTTCATCTGCCGGAACAAGGCCAGATGCGGACTGCGTAATAGACGATCAATTGCTCATAGTAAATTCAGGCTGAAGCTGAAGAAATTTCAAACAAATCCATAGAGTCAAAATATGAACTTGAGTATATCCCATCTGAATTTAGAGACCATATCAAGAATGGATTTGAGTAATTAAACATTAATGAGTCAAAGACCAGGAGATTGGTGTGATGGCAAGGAAAGCAAAAGGTAACTAAAGACAGGAAAGAAAGAAAAGACTAAAGTGAATGCCAGAAGAGACTCTCGAATTTGCTCTTGAATGGAGAGAAGCTAGAGCAACTAGCAGATATAATGAAGCAAAAAGTTAATCAGAAAATTTCAAAGGGTAGCTCAAGAAGATAAAGTATTATACTGAAGTGAACAAAGACTTCTAATTAGAAAAGAAAAAGGGAAGAAATGGTCAACATTATTTAAGCTTAAAGAACTGAAGAAAAAATTCAAGTCTCAGCTGTAATTAAAGAAAGACTCTAAGGGCAAAATCCTGAACAATGCAAGAAGCATCAAAAGAAGATGGAACCAGTGCAAAGTCACTGTAACAACAATTGATTGATGTATGCTCAGTTATTTCTAGTTGTACCATATGATCAAGAATCAATGATATCCAAGGAAAAAGGTCATGATGTACTAAAGCCATTCTTGATAAACAAGGTATCAGGAATTATTGAAGTAAAAATTGAAATGATTTGATAAATTGATACCGTGTTAGAGGCATTCACTTATCTATGCCAATAAATTTGGAAGACAACTGATTGGAAGAGATCCATATGTATGCCCATTCCAAATAAAGATAAACTGTCCAAATGCCAAAATCACCAAATAATATTTTTGATATCATAAGGAAGTAAAATTTTTCTAAAGATAATTGTAAAATGTTCGCTGCATTGACAGGGGTCTTTCAATCAGATTCTGCAGAGGAAGTGGAATGAGGACTATCATTACTGATATCACATAGATCTTGGTTGAAAATAGAATAGCAGAATAATGTTTACTTGTGCTTTGCTAACTATGCAAAAATATCTGACTCTGAAGGTCATAAAAAACTATGAGTGACATTGTTATGATTGAGGTTACAGAACTCTTAATTGTGCTCATGAGAAACTTGTACATAGGCTAAGAGACAGTCATTCAAATAAAAGAAGGGGATACGGAATGACTTAAAACCAGAAAAGGTGTGCAAAATGGTTATATATTTTCACTAATCCTTAATAGATAATCCTTAATCTATTTGCTAAGCAAATAATTCAAGAAGATGGATTCTTTGAAGAAAAATCTGGCTTCAGGATTGAAGGAAGGCTCTTTAACAACCGGTGATATGCAGATGACACAATCTTGCTTATTTGAAACTCAGAAAACCTGAAATACTGATGACGACCGAAGAATATAAGCTTCAATATGGATCAAACTTCAAAATAAAGAAGAAAAAAAAAACAAACCTTTCAATTGGATGAATAAATAGCATAATGATATGCAAAAGAAAAGTTTGAAGTTGTCAAAGATTTCATTTTCTTTGGCTCCACAATCAGTTCTCCTGAAAGCATTTTTAGGTGCTTCATGTTGGCATGAATTCCTAGTGACCCTATGCACAACAACAAAAATGGACCTCTGACTGCTCCTGTACAATACACACAATTGTTATGTTTGAGCTCATTACTGCTGCTACTATGTAATCCATCTTGTTGTGGGCTTTCCTCTTATTCACTGACCCTCCAATTTATCTACCATGATTTTGTTCTCCAGGAACTGGTTCCTCCTAATAACATGTCTAAAATATGAGCGACAAAGTCTTGTCATCCTGGTTTCTAAGGAGCATGCTGCGTGTACTGTTTCCAACACAGATTCGTTTGCTTTTCTGGAAGTCCATGATACTTTTAATAAAATTATCCACTACCATAATTCAAATGCATTCATTCTTCTATAGTCTTCTTATTCATTTTCCAACTCTAACATGTATATGAGGTGATTGACAGTACCATGGCTTGAGTCAAGTGCACATTCGTCTTCAAATTGATATCTTTGCTCTTGAACTCTAAAGTGTTCATGAAACCAGAAGGTACTCATGGAAGCAGAAGTCAAGAAATCAAACAATGTAATGCATTGGGTAAACCTGCTGCAAAGGATCTACTTTAAAGTGTTAAGAGCCAGTATGTCACCTTGAGCACTAAGGTGCACCTGAGCCAAGGCATGATATTTTCAATCACTTAATATGCATTAAAAAGTTGGAGAATGAATAAGGGAGTCTGTAGAAGAACTTAACCTTTTGAATTATGGTGTTGGCAAAGAATATTGAAGGTACCACAGACTATCAGAAGAACAAACTGATTTGTCTTGGAAGAAGTACAATTTACATGCTTCTTAGAGGAGAAAATGGCAATACATAGTCTCTACAAATACGTACATATTCCCTAGAGAAGGGCATCATGCTGTAGAGTGAAGTGTCAGAGAAAGAGGAAGATCTTCTCAGCAAGATGAGTTGGCATAGTAGCAGGGAAAATGGGCTCAACATAACCAGTATTGGGAGGATGTCATAGGACTGGACAGCATTTGTCTTGTTGCTACAAATGGGAACTGACTCAATGGTATCTAAAAACAGTCACAATACCCTTCATTCTAAATGCTTCACAAGTATCAATCATATCTGGTATTTATGGTGTTTGCATAAAGTATATGTGCTTATAAGATGAAAGGAGTTCTATAAATGTTGTGACCAGATAGAGGAAACAATTGTTGTTGCTGTTAACTGCTGTCGAGTCAGTCCCAACTCATAGCAAACCTATATAGGGTTTTCGAGGATCAATTGGTGAGTTTGAACTGCTGAGCTTGTGGTTCACAGTCCAGTGCTGATCTTATAGTGCCACACCAGGAGTTCAGAGGAAATAGTAATTAACAGAGTTTTAAAAAGATAAGCATAGTAATAAAATTAAATAAATAAATTTTACCATAGGTATTATATCTTGTCAATAAATCATCAGTTTGCTATCTGTGAGAAAATGGAAAATTTTAAATGCTCAACTACATAGATTAAGTACAGGGTCTTCTGCTGAGCTCAGAGTTTTAACCCACCAGTTTAAACATTAAATTGCTGAAATTAGTATTGTTTATGTTAAAAAAAAATAGCTGTCTTTGAGAAAAATTGAATTTGACTCATGGAGATCCCATGTGTTGCACTTTAGAATTGCACTTTATAGGTTCCTTTTTGGCTGTGACCATTCAAAAGCAGATTATCAAAACTTTCTTTGACAATATCTCTTGTTAGAGTGAAATCACCAACCATTCTTAGTAGTTAAGCCCTCTGCCATTTCTTTTACTCAAGAAATACTAACAAATAGGACTCTTTTTTTTTTTTTACTTGAAATATAAAGCCTGAAAAAGATAAGTCTTTTTGCCCCCATAAAGATTGTTCGAAACCCTATATATAGTCACTATAAGTTGGAACAGACTCAATGAAAGTGAGTTTGTTTTTAGGTTGCAAGGTTGGTATAGCCCATTGCTGCTACCACTGTGTCCATCAATCTTTTTGGGGTCTTCCTATTTTTTGCTGACCCCCCATTTTACCAAGCATAATATCCTTCTTCAGGGAATGATCCCTCTTGACAACATGTCCAAAGTACTAGATACAAAGTCTCGCCAACCTTGCTTCAAAGGAGCATTCTGACAGTATTTGTTTGTTCTTCTGGCAGTCCATGATACATTCAATATTCTTCTCCAACATCAGAATTCAGATGCATTGATTCTTCATTTGAAAATTGGCCTTTCTTATTTCTTAGTTATTGTCCAACTTTCACAAATTTATGAGTCAGTTGAAAATGTCATAGGTTGCTTCAGAGACACAGTAGCCATATAAGGTCTTTACTCTTTTACTTTTAACACTGTACAGAGTGTAACACTTTAACACTCTTGCTACAGATTTATCTAATTCAATATGCCTTTTGATTTCTTGACTTCTGCCTTTATGAATATTGATTGTGGGTCTAAGCAAAATGAAATCTTTGACAACTTTAATATTTTTCCATTTATTGATTCATTCATTGTGAAGATTTTTGTTTCCTTCATATTGAAGTGCAATTCATAGGAAAGACTGTAGACTTTGAACTTCATCAGTAAATATGTTAAATCTTCTTTGTTTCCAGCAAGCAAGGTTTTGTCATCTGAACATTGAAGGTTGTAAATGACCTGATGCCACTTACCTTCTTCAAATAATCAAGTTTCTTGGATAATTTGATCAGCATAGAGATTAAATATGTGTGGTTAAAAGATACAACCTTGGCACACAGCTATTTTAATTTTAAACTATTCAGTATCCCCTTTTTCTGGTTACTCATGAGCATAATTAAGTGTTCTGGAATGCCCATTCTTCCCAATGTTATCCTTACCTTGTATTTATGCACACAATTGAATGTCTTTGCATAGTCAACAAAGCACAAGTAAATATTTTATTGTTAGTCTCTGCTTTTAACCATGTGGTTCTGACATCAATAATTATATTCTTTGTCCCACACTCTTTTCTGAATTCAACTTGAATTTCTGGCAGCTCTCTGTCAATTTACTGCTAAAGCTGGTTTTGTATTATTTTAAGCAAAATTTTACTTGAATGTAACATTAATGATATTGTTATATGGTTTTCATATCCCATTGGATCACCTTTATTTTGAATGAGCACAAATATAAAATTCTACCAATCAGTTGGCCAGGTAGGTAGTTGTCTTTTAAATTTTTTGTCAGACATGAGTGAACCCCTCCAGCACAACACCAGATTGTTGAAATGTATCAAGTGTTGCTCCATAAATTCCTGAAGCTTCTTTTAACCAATGCCTTCAATATAATTTGAACTTCTTCCTTCAATACCACTGCTTCATAATTATATGGTACCTCTTGAAATGGTTGAATATCAAGCAATTTATTTTGATACAGTGCTTTTGTGTATCCCTACCATTGATATCTTGGTAGCGTAGTGGTTACGAATCGGGCTGCGAACCTTAAGGTCAGCGGT
>NW_006408613.1:5867756-5884602 GCF_000296735.1 Chrysochloris asiatica | reverse complement strand
AGAGGTACCTAATGGAATGCAGAAATCATTGGACAATATCTTTGATATCTCATGCTAGTAAAGTTTTACTAAAGGTAATACTGAAATAGCTATAAGCATACATTAACAGAGAACTTCCAGAGGTTCAAGCTGGATTCAGAAGAGGCCGTGTAATGAGGGATATCATTGCTGATGTCTGATGGATCTTGGCTGAAACTGAATATCAGAAAGATATTTACCTGTGCTTTATTGACAAGCTATGGACAACATTGCAAAGTATGAGTATTCCAGAACACTTAATTGTGCTCATGAGGAATCTGTACCTGGATGAAGAGGCAGTTGTTACAACAGAACAAGGGAACACTGAATGGTTTAAAATTAAGAAAGGTGTATGACAAGGCTGTATTCTTTCACAATACTTATTCAACCTGTATGCTGAGCAAATCATCCAAAAAGTTGGGTTATATGACAAAAAACATGGTATCAGGATTAGCTGAAGACTCATTAACCACTTGTGATATGCTGATGATACAACCTTGCTTGCTGAAATTGAAGAGGACTTAAAATATTTACTGATGAAGATTAAAGAGCACAGCCTTTGGTATGGAATACATCTCAATGTAAACAACCAAAAATCCTCACCATTGGACCAATAAACAATATTCTTATCAACGGAGAAAAGATTGAAGTTGTCAAAGACTTCATTCTTCTTGGATCAACTATCAACATATATGGAAGCAGCCATCAAGAAATCAAATGACATTGCATTAGGCAAATCTGCTGCACAAGACCTTTTGAAAGTGTTGAAGAGCAAAGACATCAGCTTGAGGACTAAGGTGCGCCTGACCCAAACCATGGTATTTTCAATAACTGCACATGCATGAGAAAGCGGAACAGTGAATAAGGAAGACCTTATTCACAATTCTTAGAAGAACTGATGCTTTTGAGTCATGGTGTGGGAAGAGAATATTGAAAGTACCATGGGTTGCCAAAACAATCAACAGATCTGTGTTGGAAGAAGTGCAGCCAGAGTGTTCATTGGAGGCTAGTACAGTCAAAGTTCGTCTCTCGTATTTCGCACGTGTTGTCAGGAGGGACCAGTTGCTGGAGAAGGAGATCACGTTTGGTAAGGTGGAGAGTCAGAGAAAAAGCAGATAGATTGGAAAAGTAGCATCATCAATGGACTAAAGCTTGGCAACAATTGGGAGGTTGGCCCAGGACCAGGTGGTGTTTCATTCTGTTGTGCTTAGGGTCGCTATGAGTTGATACTGCCTTGAGGGCACCTAACAACAATAACATCCATCTTCTTTTGATACTTTCTGCATCATTCAATATTTTGCTCATAGAATTCTTTAATATTGCAACTTAAAGCTTAATTTTTTTTTCTTAAGTACTTATGTCTTGATAAATTCTGAGTGTGGTCTTTCCTTATGGTTTTCTAATTCCAGGTCTTTGCACATCATTGTAATGACAAAGCTTACTTTGTCTTCTCAATCTGCCCTTTGAAAGTTTCTGCTCAGCTCTTTTACTTCATCATTCTTTCAGTTGCTTTAGCTTCTCTGTGTTTAAGAGGAAGGTTCAGAACACCTTCTGATATATATTTTGGTCTTTTCTTTCTTTTCTGTCTTTGTAAATACTTTTTGCTTTCTTCATGTATCGTGTTTTTGATATTATTCCACACTCTTTTTGCCTTTCGTCATTTGTGTCTAATGCATCAAACCTGTTTTTGAGGAGTTCTCTTAATTCAGGTGGGTTTTAGTCAAGTTCATATTTTGACTAAATAATATTGCAACTTAAAACTTAAATTCTTTCTTAAGTACTTATAGCTTTAGAAATTCTAAGCATGTTCTTTCCTTATGGTTTGCTAATTCCAGTCTTTGCACATCATAGTAATAGCTTACTTTGTCTTCTCAATCTGCCCTTTGAAAGTTTCTGCTCAACTCTTTTACTTGATCATTCTTTCAGTTGCTTTAGCTTCTCTATGTTCAAGAGGATGGTTCAGAACCCCTTCTGACGTATATTTTGGTCTTTTCTTTCTTTTCTGTCTTTGTAATTACTTTTTGCTTTTTTCATATATCATGTTCTTGAGATTATTCCACACTCTTCTGGTCTTTGGTAATTCTGTTGTGCACCTAACAACTTGACATTACATAACAACGACAACAACAAAGCACTTAAAAGTGCTCCATCTCTCCTTTTCCTAGTCTATCTTATTCTGCATGCTCTGCTGAATCCTGTCCACCATGGGTGACCATTCTGGTATTTAAAATACCAGTAGCATAGCTTCCAGTACCGTAACAACACACAAGTCAGCACACTATGATAAAACTGACAGATGACTTTAATATATCCCAGTATTTTTTCTGAACTTTAGCTTCTTCATCTTTCAAGTAATCCTAACCGTTAAGAAACTTAAAGGTGTTGTTATAAAAGGGTATACGTGAAACTATTTATCCAAGTTAAAAAATTTTATGACTTATCATATAGTTATCATTTTCATTACTGAATAATAAAATCAGGACATAGCATCAATGATATGAAATTTCAGCTAAAATCTGAGGAACACAAGAGACATAACTATTTGAAAACCATTATAAAACGAAAAGCAACTAGTTTTGACAGTAGTTAAAAACCGTTGTTGCTGTTGTTTGCCTACAAGTTGGTTACAACTTACAGTGATTCTGTATAATGTTTCCATAGTGGTTAGTGGGTTTTATTGTCTGCATTGTGTCTTTGTTGTTGTTTTTTGTCAGTGCCATCAAGTCAATTCTGACCCATAGTGACATTGTGTAGGGTTTCTGAGGAGCAGATGGTGAGCTTGTACTGCCAGCCTTGCAGTTCAAACCAACCTTGAAATGCAATGTATGTAAATCTGCAGTGCCACACCAGGACTACAGTTTTAAACTAACCGTTTACTTTTTAAGAACTGTCAAATGTTGAGCCATGATAATTGTTTCTGCTCCTTGTCTACCTTGCTGTTTCTAACTGCCATCAAGTCGGTTCTGACCTGTAGCCACCCTGTATAGGGTTTTCAGGGGGCAGCTGGTGAGCTTGAACTGCCAACCTTGGAGTTCAAATGGCTTTGCAGTCTGATGCATTTACCCACAGCACCACACCAAGACTCTTTGTTTACCTTAATCTTGGATAATTTCTTAGTTAATGCTCCTAACTTTCAGTGCATAATTTTAACAGGAAGAGTTTTATCAAAGACATATATTTGAATTCTACATTTGAATTACTGCATTCAAATTAATTTATAATGTCAAAATATTAAGAAACAGTGTTCCTGCATTCCACCTACACATGAAAAACCATCTTCTTAATGCTTTATGAATTATATGTATTCTTAAATGAAAAACAGACATAGATTTGTATGCCTCAAAGACATGCCATTTGAGCCAAACGCTGTTTTTCCTCACCTTGAAGTTTGATGTTTTATTTTCTTACTGACTTTTAGTATTCTAACTTTAGGTAGCACTTCATGTATTACTTTTGTGAATATGCTATACAAGTATAAATAAGATTGAATAGTGTTTATTATGTCTGGACTTAAAAAAATTGTTTTCTCCCTAGTATTATGCTGGAATATAGAAGAGAAAATGTTTTTATCCTGTTTATATTTTCTGTGTTTATTTCAAAGGTATTTTTTTGTTTAAAATGCCTTAAATCTTAGGTTGTTGCTATTGATGTTAGTTGCCATCTAACCAATTCTGATTAGATATATGCAGGTTAGAACTGCATCATAGGGTTATCAAGGATTTCAGAAGCAGATCATGAGGGATCACTAGATCAATCTTCAATATTCTCCTCCAATACCATAACTCAAAAGCATCAATTCTTCTCCCTAGATTTCCTATATAATATAATATAGGATAATGCACTGGAATGCAAGGTTGGTTTGAGTGCAAAGTCAGCTGCTCCTCAGAAACTCTACACAGAGTTGCCATGAGTCTGAACTGACTTAAAGGCACTTAATAACAACAACTGCCCAATTTTGCATTAATTGCTGCATGTTGTTGTTGCTAAGTGCCGTTGAGTTGATTCTGACCTATAGCGACCCTGTATATGGTTTCCAAGGAGTTGTTGGTGAGCTTGAACTGCTGACCTTGAAGTTCAAAAGGCTTTACAGTCTGGTGCATTAACTCACAGTGCCACATATGGTTACCACTAATTTGGCCTCAATTTTCTGAAAAAAAAAAAAAAAATTTCATAAAATTGTTCTTGATTTAATCAAACATGTATAAGAAAATAAATCAGTTCACTTTTGTTTTTTCCCTTGAATACATATTTCTTGTAACTTTTTTAATGAAGAACTCTGGTGTTACAGTGGTCTAGAACTTGACTGCTAACCAAAGGTTGGTGGTTCAAGTCCTCCTAATATGACAGTCTGCTTAAGTAAGGATTTATAATCTTGGACACAAGTTTTGTTGTGTCCTATATGGACACTATGAGTCACAATCAACTCCACTGCAATGGGTTTCCTTTTTCTTTATGATAGCTTATTGCTGGAATCTGAACTGGTTGGAATGTAGATCTGCTATATACCTGTTTTTTGTTTTGTTTTTTAGTAAATCTCCTTAATGTTACCCGGAGTATCCTGTCTCCTGTATAACCTAATTGAAACTATTGTTTTGTTTAGTATCATGTTGGTTTTGTTTCTTGCATTAAAACCAATAATAAAATTTGTGTTGTGATAGTTTTCTAAAATAGGATACATGGGGCATATATGAAAATGTTCTAAGTTTGGCCTCTCCACAATATCACTCTGCCTAAAATTTCAGAATTATAATATTTAGAAATTAAAAGATATTTCCCTATTGAATTCTAGCTTCTTGTGATGTTTTTGAGATGCCTTCTCTGTGAATCAATCACTGTTCAGACTGGAAGACATAAAGAGCTCTAGATATTAGAGGAGATTTCAAGCAGGGAATTAATTATGGAAATGTTGAAAAGGCTTGAAGATCAAGATGGAGAAGAAAGGAAAGAATAAGAGATAAATGGAAGCAGGGAACAACATAGTAAAATCCCAAAATTATTAGGCTACAGCTGCGAGTTCATGATTGGCTCTGGAGTTACAGAATAGGTGCCACCCTATCTATGGCTGCAGCAGGGAAATTATATCTATACAGGCGAGGAGTCCTATTGTGATGCTGCAGGATACATGCACTGGGCTGTAAAGTCAGTTTGAATCACAAGGTCAGAGGTTCAAACTCACCAGCCACTCCTCGGAAACCCTATACAGGGTCGCTATGAGTCAGAACTGACCCTACAGCACTTAACAAGAATAGTATTTGTGGAGCTAAAGCTTGGAAGTACCACATTGCTTTTTTCCACTACAGCAGCTACCAGTTACTGTCAACAAATACATCAAAATTGGAGCCAGAAGAAGAAGGCTACTTTCTTGACATCTAATCTCTAATCACTTCTAATAATTTATTGCCATAAATAAATATGACTAAAGATTGTCAATGATATAGTTTGTACAATTCCATCTATTATAAAACTTTGCATAGCATAAAACAAAATGCTAATTGAGAGCCTATAGATAAAATGTTAACAAACTCCACTCCTTTATCTGATCAACATCTATACTCAATCACCTACCCATATTTCAACTCCATATACCAAAAACAACATCATCTAATATGATGCAATTACGTGTTATTTATAAGTGTGTCTTCCTCCAAAATGGGGAAAATATTCAGTCACCCAATGCATCTCTGAGTAATGTTAATTACTAGTCTACTTCAGCTACTTCATTCATTACTACAGAAATGAAGAAATAGACTGAGTTCAACCACATTCAATAGACTCCCGTTGACCTAGAGATGAGAGATAGAAGAGGAAGGGCTGGTTGGTCCAAAGTGCAGTGAGACGTGAGGACTTCTGAACCCATTAACAAGGATATAGCAATAAAGGGCTAGAGTTGAGAGTGAAGTGTCCAGCTGATATGAAGTGAGGGGAGACACATAAGAACACCCAAACTTTCAGATAGTATCCATTTGACTTAGCCTCGATAACTTGATAATCAGAACTCAACTAGAGGAAGATGAAAAAAAAAAAAAAAATTTTTTTTTGGTAAAGAAATTGGGGGTAAATTGCTACAATTTGATGAACTTGACTTATACTCATGGATGTAGTAGCTCAAGATACCAACAGAGAGGGAAGGAGGCTTCATATCAAGTATCAATCCTATCCCCTCTGTATACAGAACACATAGGGATGGGCAACTTAGACATTTGCTACTTAAATGGAGTTGGCAATAAAGGCATGAAGCGACTGGCTTACCAGTTTTCAAGAGGAAGTTTAGTTTAAAAGTGTGCGGGGGAAGGTAGAGTCCCCACTGAATAGTTTTAATTTTGTCTAGATGGGTCTGGTGAAAAGAGATGGGATATGATTCTTATAATTCAATAGTGAGTAATTGTTATCATGACTAATTCATTGTGACTATCACAATTGTAAAGGTAGAAGTTTTATAATATAAATGGGGGAGTAGTTAAACTTACAGTCCAGAAACAGAGGACCCTAGGACCATCAAAGGAGAAGAGAACAAACAGAGTGCAGGACCCTATCCAGAGAAGCAGTGACACTAGAGATGGAGAGAGGAAGCAGATCAGGACCCTAGACTCATGGAAAGAGAGAGACTGAGTGCTGGTGGCCAAAAGGCAGGCTTGCGTAATGTGTCCTTTGGTTGTTTAAATTATTATACTTTCCTGAGTGCTTTTGTGTACATCTCCTCTCTCTGAAAACAAAACAAAACAAAACAAAACAAACAAACAAAAAAGAAACAGAAAGAATGGAAGCAAATACTGTAGAACAATGATGCATATGGAGGGCATTGTAATCACTGAAATGAAACAATGGTGTAAAGCTGATGTCCTCCCATGTAAGCTATCACTCAGTTCACAATTAAAAAAAAAAATTCTGAATAATGAAAGCTGTTTATTTGACCACTGTTCACATGGCTTATGCAATAGTGGCATAATAGCAGAATAAATATATACAAAAAAATAAGAGTTAAATCAATACTATCATATTTCCCTGTTGATATCTTTGACAAATCCACCTCATTTATTAAAGTAAACACTCTGCTTGCTGATTCAGTAGCATGTTGTTATTGCCATTAGGTGCTATGGAGTTGGATCCGATTCATAGCAATGCTATGCATAACAGAACAACACACTGCTAGCTCCTGTGCCAGCCGCAATTTTTTTGTTATATTTGGGCCCATTGTTACTGCCACTGTTTCAGTTTACTTCTCTGGTTCTTGCTATTTTTCAACTACCCTCCACTTTTCCAAACATGGTATTTTCCAAGGAGTGGACCTTTCTAACAACACGTCCAAAGATCAAATATTGAAGTCTAACCACACTTCTTCGAAAAATATTCTGGCTGTACTTCTTCCAAAAAATATTTTTTTGTTCTTCTGGCAGTTTATGGAGCTTTCAATATTTTTTTGCCAAAGCCATAATTAAAATGTGTTGAATCATCTACAGTCTTCTGTATTCATTGTCCAACTTTTGCATGCATATGAGGCAATTTAAAATGTCATGGCATATGAGTATTTAAACTAACATCTTTGCTCTTTAGCATTGTAGAGAGATCTTGGGCAGCAAATTTGCCTAATGCTGTATATCTTTTATTGACTGCTGTTTCTATAAGTGTTGACTGTGATTCAAGCAAAATGAAATAGTTTACAACTTTCATTTATTCTCCACTTATCAGGATGTTGATTATTAGCCCAGCTGTAAGGGTTAATGTTTTCTTTCCTTCCAGCAAGCAAGTTTGTGCTACCTCCATATTATAGGCTATTAATGAGTTTTCTTCCAATCTTGACACCATGTTCTTCTTCATATAATCCACTTTCTCAGATTATTTGTTCAGCATACAGACTGAATGAGTATAGTGAATGGATACAACTCTGGTGCAAAACTTTCCTGATTTTAAACTATTTAAACTATTTAGTACCCCTTGCTCTGCTCAAAAACTGCCTCTTAGTTTATGTACAGGATCCTCAAGAGCACAGTTAAGGAACACCCAGGTTTTGCAATGTTTTTCATAGTTTGTTATGATCCACACGATCAAATACCTTTGTATAGTCAATAAAGCCCACGTAAGCATCTCTTTGTTATTCTTGTTCAGCCAAGATCCAAATGACATTACTAATAATATCCTTGATTCTATGTCCTACTGAATATAACTTAAATTTCAGGCAGCTCACTGTCCTGGTGTGGCATTGTAGGATAAGCACTGGGTTGCTAACCACAAGGTCAGTGATTCAAACCCATAGACACTCCTCCAAGACTCTATATAGGGCTGCTTAGTCAGAAATGATTCGACAGCACTTAACAACTGTTTATGTACTGCTGCAACCATTGCTTAATTATCTTAAGGAAATTTTTTTGCCATTATTTGATGATTTCTGCATTCTGTTGGCCAACTTTCTTTGGAAAGGGGACAACTGTGGATATCTTCCAATCAGTTGTCCTTCAAATTTTTTGGCATAGACAAGTAATCTACTCTAGTGCTGCATCAATTTGTTTAAATGATTCAATTAGGGTCACTATGGGTCAAAATCAACACAAAAGCACTTAACAACAACAACAACATGAGAAATATATTGAATGATGCAGAGAGCATAAACAGAAGATGAGAGTAATACAGAATCACTGTACCAAAAAGAAATGTTTGATGTTCAACCATTTCGAAAGTTAGCTTACGAATAAGAGCCAAAAATACCCAAGTACAACGTGCATTGAAGGCATGGGCAGAGAACAAGGCACCAGGAATTGATGGGATACAAATTGTAATCTTTCAACAAACTGATGTTAGCACTAGAGGCACTCACTAATCTATGCAAAGAAATTTGGAAGACAACTACCTGGCAAACTAATTGGAGGATATCCATGTTTGTGCCCATGCCAAAGAGTAGCTACCCAACAGAATGTGAAAAATTTCAGACAATATCATTAATGTTATATGAAAGTAAAATTTTGCCAAAGATAAAACAAAAATGACTGCATTAATACATTGAATTCCTGAAAGAAACACTATCTGGTCCCATGTCATCCTCACAATTGCCACTAACCTTAAGCCCTTAGCTGCAGCCACTCAGTAAATTCATCTTGTTGGGGGTCTTTTTATTCTTGGACCCTCCACTTTACCAAGCATGATGTCCTTTTCAAGGGACTGGTGCCTCCTGATAATATGTCCAGAGTATAAGAGACAAAGTCTGGATATTTTACATTCTAAGGAGCATTCTGGTTGTGCTTCTTCCAACACAGATTGGTTTGTTCTTTTGGCAGTACATGACATTTTTAATACTCTTCTCCAAAATCATAACACAAATGCAGATAGTAGGTTTTTAATGATTCTTCCTCTGATCCTGATGCCATGTTCTTTTTCATATAATCCAACTTCTGAGATTACTTGCTCACCACACAGGTTGAAAAAGTATGGTGAAAGGATACAATCCTGAAATACACTTCCTGATTCTAAACCATTTAGTGTTCCCTTGTTTTGTTCAAAAAACTTCCTCTTGGTCTTTGTACAGGTTCTTCATGAGCACAATTCAGTGTTCTGGAATACTCATTCTCCACAATGTTGTCCATAGCTTGTCATTACCTATACCGTCAAAAGCCATTGCATACTCAGTAGAGCACAGGTAAACATCATTCCTGTTCTTTTTTCTGCTTTCAGCCAACATGCATCTCACGTTAATAATGATTTCCCTTATTCCACATCCTTGTCTGAATCTAGCTCGAACCTCTGGCAGTTTCCTGTCAGTGTCCTGCTGAATTGTCTTCAGCAAAATTTTACTTGCATGTGATATTTATGATATTGTCCAATGATTTCACATTCAATTATGTCACCTTTCTTTGAAATAAACACCAATATGGATCTATTCCAATTAGTTGGCTAGGTAGCTCTCTTCCAAATTTCTTGGCAAAGATGTGTGAATGCCTGCAGTGCTACACCAGTTTGTTGAAAGATTTCTATTTGTATTCCATCAATTCCTGAAACTGTGTTCTTTGCCAATGCCTTCAGTGCACCTTGAACTTCTTTCTTCAGTAACAATGACTCTTTATCATATGGTACCTCTCGAAATGTTTGAACATTAACCATTTCCTTTTTGTACAGTGACTGTGTATTCTATGCATCTCAGTTCTTTCAGCTTGAGAAATACTGAGGATGTTCTGCCCTTTTGGTTTTCTAACTACATATCTCTGCACATTTCATTATAATATTTGATTTTGCCTTCTCAAGTTGCCTTTTGAAATTTTCGATTCAACTCTTTTCTTTATTTATTTCCATTTTCTTTAGCTTCTCTGTTGGAGAGCAAGTTTCAGAGTCTCTTCTGACATTCCACCTTGGTGTTTTCTTTCTTTCCTGTCTTCTTAATGACCTATTGCTTTCCTCCTGTACAGTATTCTTGATGTCACATCACAACATTTATCTGACTTTCAATCATAGTATCTAATGCATCAAATCTGTCCTTGCTTTGGCTAATGGTATGGAGTTTTTCATCTCTCTCCTTCCATAGATGCAGTCAATTTGATTTCTGTGTATTCCATCTCTTGAAGTCCATTTGTATGATCATCTTTTATGTTGTTTAAGAAAGGAATTTGCAATATAGAAGTCATTGGTCTGGAAAAACTCTATCTTGCAATTTCCAATATCATTTCTTTCACCAAGGCCATATTTCCAACTACTAATCCTTCTTCTTTCTTTCCAAGCTTTGTATTCCAATCACCAGTAATTATAAATACATCTTTATTGCATATTTGATCAATTTCAGAGTGAAGGAGTTGGTTGCATTCTTCAATTTATCATTACGGGCTTTAAATATCCATATATAATTATAGATAATAGTGGTATGCACTGGTTTTACCTGTAGTCATATAGATATTATCCTAGCACAGACAGCATTATACTTCATAATAGATCTTGAAATGTTCTTTTGGATGTGAATGTGACACCATTCCTCTTCAGTTTGTCATTCCCGGCATAGTAAACCATGTGATTTTTGCATTCCAAATTACCAATACCCATCAAATTAATCTCACCAATGTCTAGGGTATCGATGTTTATAACCTAGGCATATCCTAGGAGACAGATGTTTATGTGTTACATTCCTTTTTTTTTTTTTTTTTCCCCTTCATTTCAGTGGTACTCACTAACCATTTACTGATTTATTTCTGTGTCCCAAGATTCTGAAGAGGATATGGAACAAAGTATATTACTGTTCATATTACATGGATCTTTGATGAAAGCAAAGAATACCAGAAAGATGTTTACTTGTGTTTTATTGACTATGTAGTCACCTGACTTCATGAATCACAATAAACTATGGATAACACTAGGAGGCATGGGAATTCTAGAGCACTTAATTGTGCTCCTGAGGAGCCTATATGTAGACCAAGAGACAGTTACTGGAATAGAACAAAGAGATACTACACGAGTTTTACACTCTCATCCTATCATAGTAAATGATTACAACCCCCTCCGTACATCAGCATTCAACAGTATTGCTTCTATTCCTTCTAATATATATATTGTTGTTGTTGTTGTTAAGTGCCATAGAGTCGGTTCCGACCCATAGCGACCCTGTACAAGGTTTCCGAGGGTGTAAATCTTTACGGGAGTAGAAAGCCTCATCTTTCTCCCACGGAGCAGCTGGTAGTTTCGAACTGCTGACCTTCAGGTTCGCAGCCCGATTCGTAACCACTACACTACCAGAGCTCCTTATATACACACTAAAACACTCAGGAATATACAATCATTTAAATAAGCAAAGGGGACAGTCTACAAGCCTATGCCCTGGCCACCAGCACACAACCTTTTACTTTCCATGCCTCATATGCACTATCTTTCCATGGTATCATCTCTGCCTCCATTTCTGGGGTTGCTGCTTCTCTGGATAGGGTTCTACATTCCACTTATGCTCTTTTCCCTTGATGGTCTTAGGGGTCTTCTGTTCTGGAATGTTGGATTCATTACCCTCTCCCCCTTTAAGTTACAAACTTCTACCTTTACAGTTGTGACAATTGCAATTAATCATAACAATTACTCATTACTGAATCATAAGAATCTTATTCCCATCTTCTTTCATCCAACTTACCTAGACAAGATGAAAACTATTCAGTGGGGATTCTACCTTCCCTTGTACACTCTGAAACTAAACTTCTTCTGGAAAACTTGTAAGCCAGCCACTTTATGCCTTTATTACCACCCCCCCACTCTATTTTATGTAGCCAATGTCTAAGTTGGCCATCCTTATCAACCTTGAGTATAGACAAGATAGGTTTGATCCTTGATGTGAAGACTCCTTCCCTTTCAGTTAGTATTTTATGCTACTACATCCATAAGTATAGGTCATATTCATCAAATTGTAGCAATTTACACTTGTTTCCTTTGTCAAATTTTTAAAAATCTTCCTCTAGTCAAGTTCTGATCAGCCAGCCATCAAAGCTAGGTCAAATCAGTACTGTCTGCAAGTTTGGGTGTCCTTATGAGTCTCCCCTCACTGCACATCAACTAGATGCTTCACTCTCAACTCTTGTCCCTCATTGCTAGGTCCTTGTCCATGAGCTTAGGAGTCCCCAGGTCTCACCACACTTCACACCAACCAGCCCTTCCTCTTCTTTCTCTTATCTTCAGGTCAATGGGCGTCTATGGAACATGTTCGAATTCAGCCTATAGTTTCATTGCTGCCTTTCCCACTTCCACTCACCAGTAGACCAATGGGGTCACCAGCAAGCTTACATGCTGGCTCATGTGTTCCCTCTGAGCTTTATTCTTGGAGAGGCCATTTCATGTTTTATAATTTAATATTTTCCTAGATTCACACTTCATACTTTTCATTTATCAAATTTTAATGCATGTCAATAGGAGTTTCTTCTATTTTTCAATTGTGTGTCATCAACAAAAAAGGCCCTAAGAGCTTTACTCCATTTGTGTCATCAAGGCCAACACTAATTTCAAGAGGCTGCCCTTCCCCAGTTATATTTTGTCTGCCTTCTAATCTGAGGGGCTCAACTTTCAGCACTATATCTGATAATATTCTAGTGCTTTTCATCATGTTTCAAATATTAAATATTCTGGTGCTTTCCAACAGTGATTCACTGCTATTCATTAAGTTTCCAGTGGCATATAATTCAGAAGTATTCCACTTCTTTTTCTTCCCCATTTTTCTTTGGAAGTTCAGCTGAAATTTATCCATCATGAGTGTCCCTGTAAGCTTTCAAAATACAGGTGGCATAACTTACAGTATCACAGCAATTTTCAAGCCATCACAGTGCAACAAACTGTCAGAGGAGTGGTAGATAGAGATATAGATTAGCAGATTTCCCTCATTGACTTTCTCAGCTTAGTTTTGCAACCAGAAGAAACACCACTTTGATAATTTCTATCTTTACTGCTGACTTTTGCAATTATCCAAGTTGTATTCCACTTGTAACTCCTAGAGAAAAAAAAAAATGCTTTATACATTTCTTTATTAAGTAATACATTTAAGCAACTGCTATAAATGAAATTTCTCTTTTCCTGAATAATTTCTCAAACTCTAACACATTCATACTTTGTCTCAGTCAGTGACTTAATGTATAAAATTAATATTAAAGTAAAAATTCCCTAGGCCAAAGAGCAGAGGATGCTAGATATTTACATATGCCATTCCAAATGTAGATATATGGATTGAGACATTGGCTGAATGTGTAAGGGAGGAAGAGTGGGACATATATACTTATATATTTCAGAAATATCTAAGAGTTTGGAAGATAAAACATTAAAACTATTTGATAATCTCCAGGAATGGAAGGAAAGAGAGAGTTATTCACTAGCTAGAGGGTGAACATGTGTTAACTCAGTGATGAAGAGGGCAATATACAAGAAGGGGAAGGGTAATATACAAAAAGAGGCTGGCAGGTTAGCAGAAGAATGATGAAGACAAGTGAAAACACATGGAGGTATACAAGGGCTAAAGGGGATAGAGGAAAAAAAAAAAATCTATATAGACAACATTGGAACAACAGTCCTCTGAAGATAGATACATGGATAGAGATACATGCTGAATGTATGTTGGAGGAAGAGTGTACTGTGTGATAAAGCACTGGACTGAAAGGCCAGTTTGAACCACAAGTCACCAGTTCAAACTCCTAGCTGCTTCTCAGAAACCCTATACTGGGCTGTAGGGTTGCTATGATTTAACTCTGGCTCAAAGGCACTTAACAAAAACATATACACATTTATATGGAGTATGGAATCTGAGTGTGGCACTGTGGGATAAGGTACTGGACTTCAAGGTAAGTTTGAACCACAAGGTTGGCAGTTTAGACCTCACTCGCTACTCCTCAGAAAAGATGCAAAGGCAGGCAAAATGGAAATAGGAGCCACAGGGTGTAAGAGGGATGACTGTTGTTCCACAGAGGAAATTACAGTCATTGAGATGAAACAACGTATATAATTTGATGAATGTAAACTGATGGTATTGTCTGTCACCTTTCACTCCATTCACAGTAAAACGTTTTTTTTTTGTTTTTGTTTTTTTTTTTTAAAAAAAAGATCAATCATAATGAAAATCTAGATTTTCCTGGATCTGGCATCTCCTTCCCTGAGCTAAGGATACAACTTACAGCTATAGTAGAAACTATTTTTAAATAAAACTTAACGCTAATTAAACACGTTTTCTTTGTTCATCTCGTAAAGCAAAATACTCCTGTCCTTGGAAATGGAATGTGTAGAAATGACTGTTAGCTTTAAAAAAAAAAATAGATAAAAACGCTATACTCTAAACAATCCAGGAATCCATGATTAACAGACATATACATTGTTGGATTCCTTGTTGGTGCTACCTCCTAGTAAATTATCTTTTCTACTCTACTTTGGAGTGTGCTTCTTGACTATTTTGGCCCAGGACAGGAACCAGACTATCAGATAATAATACTTGGAAACTTTTTATTTTCTTCTACCTTAATGTTTTGGCTGATATCTTAGTCTTCACTCTCTATGGATAAGTAGTCAATGATTCTACCAAAATCAAGCATATCTAACTCAAACAATTGCAATATTTATTTTAGTTTATTCCACCCTTACTCACCACCCTAATCTACAGCATAAACTCAGAAAGGAAGTAGACAAAGAAAAATATTTCCTGAAAAGGTGAAGAGATAGGGACAGAAATAGAGAGATTATATATTTTTATATCCAGAGAATGAGATGTATCTCTCTCTCTTTTAACACCCACACATAATCAATTTGAATATTCTAAATTGAAGATTTGCTGTAAAAATAGATGTCTCAATCATTTGAAATGCCTTAATGAGTCTGTATGAAAAACAAATAAATATTTCATGCACCCATTAATATCAAATATAACAAGAACTAGAGTAATTGAAATTATTTTGTTAATATATGATAGCAGTTTCACAATTATTATATGAGTGTTAGGTTCAGTAGAGAAACTAAGATAAACAAATAAAATTTGGAAGGACCAATTAGGTTTCAGGTGAATCATCTCTATCAAGAGAAATATTTGATGTGTACTATTCATGGAGAATGCATGATAGAATTCTACAAAAACAATGATTTGTTCATTTCAAATACCTTCTTTAGATAGCATAAGAGATGACTATACACATGGACCTTACCAGATGGAATACAAAGATATCAAATTGACTACATCTGTGGAAAGAGATGATGGAAAAGCTCCATATCACCAGTGAAAACAAGGCCAGGGGCAAACTGTGGAACAGACCATCAATTATTCACATGCAAATTCAAACTGAAGCTGAAGAAAATGAAAAGAAGTCCATGAGAGACAAATTTTGACCTTGAATATCTTCCATCTGAATTTAGATATGATCTGAAGAACCAGACCAGATGAATTGTGGGATAACATCAAGAACATCATACATGAAGAAAGCAAAAAGTCATTGAGAAGACAAGAAAGAAAGAAAAGGTCAAAATGGATATCAGAAGAGACACTGAAACTTGCTCTCCAGCATAGAGATGCTAAAGCAAATGGAAAAAATGAGGAGAGCTGAACAGAAAATTTCAAAGATCAGCTTGAGAAGATAAAACCAAATATTACAACAAAATGTGCAAATATCTGAAATCAGAAAACCAAAAAGGAAGAACACGCTTAGCATTCCTCAAGTTGGGGGAACCGAAGAAAAAATTCAAGCCTCAACTTTCGTTATTGAAAAATTCTCTGGGCAAAATATTGAGTGATGCAGAAAGCATCAAGAGAAAATGGAAGGAATACACAGAGTCACTGTACCAAAAGGAAATGGTTAGTATTCAACTGTTTTAAGAGGTCGCATATGATCAAGAGCCAATGATTCTAAAGGAGGAAGTCCAAGTTACATTGAATGAATTGGCAAAGAAAAAGGCACCAAGAATCAATGTAATAAAAATTGAAATCTTTCAAGAAAGTAAGGCAGCACAGGAGGCACTCCCTCATCTCTGCCAAGAAAATTGAAAGACAACTATGTGGCTGACTGATTGGAAGAGATCTGTATTTGTGCCCATTCCAAAGAAAGGTGACCCAACAGAATGTGGAAATCATCAGACATTCTCTGATATCCCATGTGAGTAAAGTTTTACTAAAGGTAATACAGAAACGGCTGCAAACATACATTGTCAGAGAACTTCCAGAGGTTCAAACCAGATTCAGAAGAGGTTGTGGAATGAGGAATATCATTGCTGATGTCCAATGGATCTTGGCTGACACAGAAAGATGTTTACCTGTGCTCTATTGACTATGCAAAGGCTTTCAATTGTGTGGATCATGACAAAGCTATGGACAACATTGTGAAGTATGAGTGTTCCGGAACACTTAATTGTGCTAATGAGGAATCTGTACCTG
>NW_006408613.1:5855854-5858096 GCF_000296735.1 Chrysochloris asiatica | reverse complement strand
TCACTATCTCCTCACTTTACCAAGCATATGTCCTTCTTCCAGCACTGGTCCCTCATCATAATATGTCTGAAATATGAAACATGAAGTCTGGCCATGCTAGCTTCTGTGGAGTCATTTGATTTTATTTCTTCCAACACAGATTTGTTTGTTCCTTGGCAGTCCATGATATTTTAATATTCTTTTTGACACCATAAGTCAGTGCATCATTTCTACTTTGGTCTTTTTTATGAATTGTCTAACTAGCATATGAATATGAAGCTTGGGTCAATTGCACTTTAGTCCTCAAACTTAAAACTTTGCTCTTGAAGAGTTTTGTGTAGCAGATTTGCTTAATGCAATATAGAGTTTGATTTCTTGACTTCTGCTTCAATAAGTTTTGATGGTTGACTTGAGTAAAATGAAATCCTTGACAACTTCAATCTTTTTTCCACCCATATGGGTGTTGTTTATTGGTCCAGTGGTGAGGATTTTTGTTTTCTTTACATTCTTAACTACAGCTGTGGTCTTTGCTCTTCACTAGTAAGTACTTTAAGTCTTACTCTATTTTAGCAAGAACTGTTGTATTATCCACATATCGCAGGTTGTTAATGAATATTCCTATATCCTTGATGCCACTTTTTTCTTCTTATAATCCAGCTTCTTGAATAATTTGCACAACATACAGATTGAATAAATATGGTGAAATAATACAATGCTGGGGCACACTTTTCCTAATTTTAAGCTATTCAGTGTCCCATGATGCTCTTTTTACAACTGCCTCTTGATCTATGTAAAGGATCTTCTTGAGCATAATCAAGTGCTCTGAAATACTCATTCTCCACAATTTTGTCCATAGCTTGTCATGATCCACACAACTGAAGGCCTTTGCATGGTCAATAAAGCACAGGTAAACATCTTTATGGTATTCTAAACTTTGAGCCAAGATCTATCTGATGTCAGCAATAATATTCCTGACATTCCATGTCCTTGTCAGAAACCAGCTTGAACATCTGGCTGTTGTCTGTTATTGTGCAGAAGATTTTTAAATTACCGTTGACAGAATTTTACTTGCATATGAAATTAATGATATTGTCCAATGGTTTCAGCATTCTGTTGAGTTTCCTTTCTGGCATGCTCACAAATGTGGATTTTTTCCATTCATTATGCCACTAGCTGTCTTCCAAATTTCTTGACATAAACAAGATTTTTGTTCCTCCAGTGCCAGATCAGTCTGTTGAAATATTTAAATTTATATCCCATCACTTTCCAGAGCCTTATTCTTGCCAAAACATTCAGTGCACCTCCTTCTTTCAGTATCATTGGTTATTGATCATATGCTATCGATTGAAATGACTAAACATCAACCATTTATTTTTGGTACAATGACTCTGTGCATTCCTTCCATCTTCTTTTGATGTTTTCTACATCATTCAATATTTTGCCTATATAATCCTTCAATATTGAAAGTTGAGGCTTGAATTTTTTCTTCAGTTCCCTTAGCTTGACAAATGATGATCATGTTCTTCACTTTTTGTTTTCTAACTTTAGATCATCACACATTTCATTATAATATTTGACTTTGTCTCCTCAAGTTGCTCTGTGAAATTTTCTATTCACTACTTTTATTTTCCTATTCAGTACTTTTCTTCTTTTTGCTTTAGCGTCTCTATGCTGGAGAGCAAGTTTCATAGTCTCTCCTAGCATTCATTTTGTTCTTTTCCTTCTTTCAAGTCTTCTTAATGAACTTGTGCTTTCATCCTGTATGATGTTATTGATGTCACACCACAATTCTTCTGATCTTCAGTCTTTGATGTTTAATGCATCAAATCTATTCTTGAGATTATCTCTAAATTCAGGAGGGACTTGTTCAAGGTCATATTTTGGCTCTTGTGGAGTTGTTTTAATTATCTTCAGCTTAAGCCTGAACTTGCATATGACCAGTTGATGTTCTCTTTCATACTCTGTTCATATTCTTGTTTTGACTGATGATATGAAGCTGTTCCACCATCTCTTTCCATAGATGTAATTTTGATTTTCTGTGTATTCCAGAAAATACACCTGTGAAGTCCAGGTGTGTAGTTGTTTTTTTATGTTGTTTATAAAAGTATTTTCAATGCAGATGTCATTGGTCTTGCAAAATTGTATCATGCAATCTCCAGCCTCGTTTCTATCACCAAGGCCATATTTTCCACCTACTGATTCTTCTTCTTTGTTTCCAGCTTTTGCATTCCTATCTCCAGTAATTAGTAATAAAATTTGATTG
>NW_006408613.1:5849287-5855754 GCF_000296735.1 Chrysochloris asiatica | reverse complement strand
TGACTCGATGGCACCTAACAATATTCCTCAAATAAATACTATGTGTTCCATGGCTGTAGTCAGAAGAAAAGATTAAGGTTGTTAGCAATAACTCATGAATCAATACAACTGGCATATATCAAAAAGGTAGTAATTGTGATTTCAGTAACTTCATTGGCACAAGTTTTCACTTTGTGGTCTAAAAAGAAACATTAGATTGATTTGTTGAAGGCAGCTTTTGTTATAGGATAAATCAAGTTCAGTGTCTTTATTGTGTTTTTGGGTTTTTTTGCTTTGTTTTTTGCCAGTTACCCTTTTCTGACTTATATAAGTACTGTTATTTCCTAGTTTACTACAGGTTAGAAGATAAAGATCTGATTGGAAGGCAGACGTTGCAGACAGGCTACATTTCAGAATTCACCCATTCGTATTTCATTTTGTAATTTAAAGGAAGTATTTAGACAGTATTCTCTGCAGATGGGGAAAGGGACAATGAGTGTTTGTAACATTAAAAGACTGAGGCAGCAATTTGTTGATAGGCTGTAGAGAACCAAATTAGAATTCTTTACAACAGTTGACTGAATTTCTACTTCTGGATGTTACTTGATAAGCTGGGCAATTTTTATTTGTCTTTCTCTTTAAGTATTGATTTCTTAATCTCAGGTTATACTCAAAGTGATTTAAAATATTACATACAGACTATCAAGTTCTCATTCAAGCTTATATAATTGCTTGTCTGACATCCTACTTACCTCATATGCTAATGCTACAACTTTCCAAACAGTATTCAAATGCTTTTCTCCTATATAATTTCAATTGAGTTTTAATTTATTTAAACACTCTTTAAGATATAAACATGGTAACCCACTTAAATCTAGTGTCATAATAGAGTTCTCTACTTGTAATTAGGCAAACCACCTGATATTGAATTCTTTGTCTACATACTCACATATAATTTCAGAGACCATAATTTTCAAAAGTTTAAATTTATCTTCATTCAGATAATTTTCCAGAGTATAATGCACCATCAAGAGTACTTGAATTAAAAAAAAAGTATACAATGATAAATAATATTATTAGTTTCTACAGGTTCAGATAATTTATCATTAATTATATGCACTTATGTTTTTGCTAATGCCATGTATTCTGACCCACAGAGACCTTACGTGCCAGAGAATAAAACATCACCCAGTCCTACGCCATCCTCACAATTGCTGCAATGCTTTAGACCATTTTCACTGCCATTTTGCCAACCCATCTTTTTGGGATTCTCTCTCTTCTTTGCTGTTATTCCACTTTACCAAACAAGATGTCCTTCTCCATGGCCTAGTCCCTCCTGGTAATATGTCTGAAGTATGAGAGACGAAGTCTGGCAATCCTGACTTCTAAGGAGCATTATGGTTGTACTTCTTCCAACACAGATTTGTTTCTTCATCTGGCAGTCCATGATACCTTTAATATTATTCTTCAAATGCATAACTCAAACGCATCAATTCTTCTACTGTCTTCATTTATTGTATATAATAAATTTGAACATCTTTTGAAGTAATGAGGTTAAATGTGATGCACTGTTCACAACTGTATATAGTTAGTTAAATACTTCAGAACTTAAAAAAAATGCTTTTCATAATATAAATTATTGCAAATTTCTATAATTTTCCTTAATTTTTTTGTTAGGATACTTATCAATGATATAAAATCTTTTTAGTGTCTAGTCTATTTATCAAGTTAAGATTTTTGTTGTTGCTGTTGTTAAGTGTTGCTGGGTCAGTTCTGACTCACAGCAACCCTATATAGAGTTTCCATGGAGCAGATGGTGAGTTTGAATTGCTAACATTGTGGTTCTCAGTCTAGTGCTGATCCTTCAGTGCCACACCAGGAATCTAGGATATTTGGCTACTAGCTAAAGGTTGGAAGTTTGAGTAACCTCCAAGGCACCACAAAACAACCACCTGATCATCTACTTCACTGAACACTTTATGGAGCACATTGTATTCTAACACACCTGGGGTGTATGAGTCAAAACTGACACAACAACTCTTCTTATGCTACTCCTGGAAATATTAAAAATGTTCAAGACATTTGATTACTTGTGCATGCTTTACAGTTTGACTCCCACTGGAAACTGAAATTCAAAAGATAAAAACCACATAAATGTCAGAAATTGTTTTATGTGCTAAACATAGAATTAGGACCACACTACACCAAAAGTGTTTGAAAGAACAGGCTGAAATAGAACCGATTTTTATTTTTCAATTTCAACAAGGAAGGATACTTATTTCTGTAAGGAATGGCTAAAATTTTATATAATAAAGATATTGCAAAATTCAAGAGCTTATAGGGGACTAAGTTAATATTGAAATATGATGTGAAGTAATACAAATAATAAAGAAAAATTCTGCTCAATTTTTATTAAAATTCCTAAAGAGAGAGGTTATATATTAAATTTATTTTAATTATTAATTAAATATCACCCAAATCATTATTTTGGGGAATGCTTTCCAGGATATATAACTCATTCAAAATATATTCAGTAGCTGGAATTTCTCTTTCATTGATCAACCCATTCCCTTAAGCAGTTTAAATAAAGCACTAAATGTTGCTTTAACAGACAAGAAAGACTTAACTATTCTTTTAAATAATTTAATATTCTATCAGATTTTGGTGGGTCCTGGTGTGGCCCAGTAGGGTAATCAAGGGATTGCTAGCCACAAGGTTCATGGTTCAAACCCACTAGTAAATCCTTGGAAATCCTGTACAATGTCTCTCAGAGTCATAACCGAATTGACTGCACATAACAATAGAATCAGATTTTGTAGAGTAGACTAAATATCTAATTAAGGAAGGTTGGTAGTTCAAACTCACCAGCAGTTCCTTAGAAACCATATACAGGGTTGGTATGAGTCAAAACTGACTCAATGGCACTTAACAACAATGACAACAACTTTTTTTAAAGCAAAAGGAACCTAGTATTCATTCAACTACTTAAGTGAAAATGGTAATTGCTGAATGTAGGAACTTTCGTTCCTTGAATTTTTTGAAGATTGTGCTCGCTTGGTTGGATTAATCAGGTTTTTTGAAGTATAAACAACATTTTATATAATGATACATACTATTATATGCTATTGCTGTTAAGTGCCATGGAGTTGGTTCCAACTCACGAATCGGGCTGTGAGCTGCAAGGTCAGCAGTTTGAAACTACCAGCTGTTCCACGGGAGAAAGATGAGGCTTTCTGCTCCTGTAAAGATTTACAGCTGACTCCATGACACATAACAACATTGCTGTTAAGTGCCATGGAGTTGGCTCCAACTCATAGCAACCCTATAAAGGTTTCCCAAGGGTTGACTGGTGAGTTTGAACCACTGAACTTTTGGTTCAAACCGACCATATGTTCCAGTGCGCTATCTCACAGCACTACACCAGGACTCCAAATTATTTTATATTTCAATGGAACTATATGGATTCATAATTGGTTCTTTTCATGATGAATAAGGTACTTACAAATAAAAATAATTCATAAATGCTTTATTAGTTAATCAAAAACAGTTGTTTGGTTTTAAAAAAGCTTCAGGGAATATTTTTAGTTGAAAAGTTGAAAGATTAGTTTCAGGGTTTCAATCAGCCTCTATGGTTTTAGAATGTCTAGATTCCATTAAAATTTGCAATTATTTTCTCCCTTTAATCAGGATTCTTATGTAGAATCTTTGATTAAATATTCAATATGGTAGTTAGGCCAAAAGGTACTCAATAATTTTACTTGTTCATCTTGAAAGTATCAGATGGATTGCAAAAACAGATTCTAGAATGTAATAAACATAATGTCTTTCTGAACAGATACTTTAGCTATAATTCCTTGCTCTATAACATTAGGTACAATTTCTTGCTTTCCTCATTCATTAAATCACTGTTTTAAAAATAACCTTTTTAAAACTAAATATCTGTGAAATGTTAATCAAATTTAGTGTGCTTCATAACTGGTTGATAACATCATAAGTAGTTTTCGCCTCAGTATTGATAAACTCCAAAGTCAAGGGGCTATGTTACTGACATTTGTGATTTATATTCTATGTCATGTTTATTAATTTTATATTAGTTTTATTAACCACTATGGTTCTTTGTAAATTTCTATAGGCTCATTATACCCTGCTAATGGAAAATCACCTCCACACTGAGGAGAATGTGATTATTCTAGATTTATGTAAACCTAATGAAGTAATGCATATTGCCTCTGATATTATCAAATCATATATTGCAGATTACCTCTGTGCTAGCTGCTAATAAGGAGTTCTTCAAATAGCAATACATATCTTTTTGTTTGTGACAGATACTCCTTTCTCATGAGATTGAGCTGCGATATAAAGACGCTTTTAAAATCAAATGTTTATATTTTTACAAAGGCTAGTATTTGTCATTCTTATTTAAAAGAGCTTTGAAAATAAAGTTTTAAAAGCCACATCTTAAAAATTATATATTTAAAGTTATAAATGTTATGTCTCATTATGTACATCAGACATTTTAGACTAGGCTCTGGTAGCACAGTGGTTACTAATAGGGCTGCTAATCTCAAGGTCAGCAGTTTGAAACTACCAGCTGTTCCATGGGAGAATGATGAGGCTTTCTGATCCCATAAAGATTTACAGCCTTGGAAACCCTGTGCAGGGTCACTATGAGTCGGATCTAACTCCACAGTACTTAACAACAACAACAACGTATTTATGAGAATATATTTCTTAAGAAAATATAAACATAATAGAAAATATTGTACACTGTTATTCAAATCTCTCAAAAGTCCTAGAAAATAGTTTCTCTTATTTTCCACTGTGAGATGCCTAGAGCAGAGATGTGAATTCAATGTATGCAAAGCCAGCTACACTATAATTGGCAGTCTGCTTGATTCATTCTTCTATCTGCATTCCATCATCTCTCAAAAACTAAAGCATTTTTCATTTTTGTATCCTAAAAATAAATAAATATGAAAAGTTTACCAAGAAGAGTTGCCTTTTAGTTTTGAAAAAGTTAAACATTCAACATAGAATTGTTTCATAAAAGTAATTATGAACTATACTTGACACTACTCATTGGTTGTATCAGAGTAGGAATATAGCAAGTGGTTTCCTGAACGTTGATATTTATCAACTTGTACAAACTGTCAATTATAATCTCAGTTTTTAATGGAAAATTACATTTGTTTTTACTGAGTAGTTGATCATACATTCCCCTTTGATTGGAACAGTTTTAGTTAATGGATGCTATCACAGTGTGATGGTGGTAATGTGTCGTGGAGTCGATTCTGACTCATAGAAACCCTGTACAAGGCTTCTGAGGCTGTAAATCTTTATAGGAACAGAAATGCTCATTTTTCTCCTGTGGAACAGCAGGTAATTTCGAACTATTGACCCTGAGATTAGCAGCCCGATTCATAACCACTATGCTATCAAAATTCCTTTATTAGAGGGTAGTGTCAAGTTTATAATTTTAGAAATTTTGTAGGAGGATATATTTGGAACATTACATTCAATGTTTCTTAGACCGCCCTGCTGATGAGGCATTTCTACTGAGTAGAGCTCAGCCCATTCTGCGAATTTAAATGATACCGTAAAACATGTTAACAGTCTATAATACTGAAATATGCTCAGCATTTGGGATTATCCTCTTCTATAAACAAAGTATATTATTGTTTGAGTTGTAGCATTTAAGGGCATGTTAAAGACTTGCTGTTCCCCAAATGTTTTCCTCCAGAAACTGACAATTACAGCCTAGTGATTTATAGTTTTCTGCCAGGCAACCCCTTCCTAAGCAGCTCTCCTAACTCAGGGCAATGAACCTATGATGGGATTTCCTAAGTTAACACTAAGAAGTAGGGATAGAAGTCTGCCCTGAAAAAATAGAACTGGTAACACAACCGTTAAAATATTCTGTCACTTGGCAAGCAAAAAAAAAGTCACAGTCAGCTTCCATAAAGATTACAGCTTTGGAAAACCTATTAAGCAGCTCTGTTCTGTTTTATAGGGTCACTATGAGTTAGAACTACCACTCGTCTGTCAGTTTGTTGTACTATGGTGGCTTGTGAGTTGCTGAGATTCTGGAAGCTATGCCGTCTGTACTTTAAATACCAGCAAGATCACCCATGATGGACAGGTTTCAGATGAGCTTCCAGACAAAGACAGACTAGAAAGAAGGAGTGACAAACTACTTCCGAATATTTAGTCACTGAAAACCTTATGAAGAGCAGAGAAACACTGTCAGATATAGTGACGGAAAATGAGTTCCACATGTTGAGAGGCATGCAAAATGCAACTGGGGAAGAATTGCCTCCTCAAAACAGAGTTAAAACAGAAAAACTATAGAAACAATCAACAAGAAAAGAAGCTGGTTCTTTGAAAGAATTAACAAAATCGACAGACAATTGGCAAACCTAACAAAAGAAAAGAGAGAGAGGACACAAATAACACACATTAGAAATCACATGGGTGATGTCACAACGGAA